>NC_142806.1:42300214-42600214 GCF_049724085.1 Artemia sp. Qi Xiang Cuo
AAAATATTACTCGTATAATTGATATTTCTAGTTATTTTAAAACATTCTCCACCATGGAGTCTTAGCTAAACGTGTAATCCATTCTGTTGTTTTTTTTTTAATGTCAAATATGTGGCTTAGAGACACATACTGGCCGAGTTCAATTTTACCACTAATGAATTAAAAAAAGAATTTTTTCAAATGAAATTGAGGATCACCGATAAAACTTCAAACGAAAAGAAATTATTACGTATCTGAGGAGGGTCACCCCCAAGTCAAGACCTCTAGCTTTAATATAACTTTATATTTTTATTTTAATCAAAACCCCCGGGTTAAAACCTCCCATTTTAATTCTACCTATCGTTTGAAAAAAAAAAAAAAAAATGTATCTTAAATTTTTAGTTATTGAATAGGGGGGTAACCATGCATATAAATCATAACTTCTTCTATTTTTAAGTTTTAAAGCTTCTACTTAATTTTATTTGAAAAAACTTGTTCTTTTTTCAATTTAATTTCTGATCGTTTTTTAAATAATTATGAGAAATCCGGCGCCTCCTTCATAGAAATATTCCTTCCCCCCAGGACCCATCCTCCATTGAAAGATCCATTGAAAGATGCCCATTTGACTTGTTTCCTGTAATATTTCATAGCGGTGGTTAAGATATAATGCGTAAGTACCATAAAATCATTATTTTTCGTAATTTATTGGCAAAAAAAAATATATAAATAACTTCAATAGCTGAGCCCTTTATTTTAAAATCTCTTCCCAGCTGTCATTCCCAGTTTCTATTTGTAAGACTACACAAATCCCCAAGGTCTCCAGAAACCTGTCGTTCCCATATTCTACTGAAAAAATGCATTCTCACATTTGAATTACATAAATTTTCCGTACCATAAAGACTGGGACAATTATCAAACCATATAAATTACAAGAATATGCCGACCCAGAGCCTTCCGAAATTTGTTAATAAGTGAAACTACATTTTCACTCTAGTAATTACTGCTGTTCATGACCTGTCCAGTATGAGTCACTAAATGTTGTGTATGTGACACCGTCATTTAGCTTAAAAAAAAAATACGAAAAAACAGTTTCAGAAAACAAATACTCTTCTCATTTGAGTCCTTTTTTAGTGAAATCTTTCAACAAATGGGGGCCCTTAACCAAGGGGAGAATAAGACTCCTCGTTGTTAGCTTGATACATTTTTAAAATAGCACTTTTATTATTATTAATTTAAAATTAAGGTTTTTCCAAGGGAAGTAAAGAGCGAAGTTGAAACTTAAAACGAACACAAATTATTAATTCACAGCCTATATAACATATAACAATAAAAATAATACAGACAACTCAATTGGTGATGTTTCTTTCTTTTTGTATGATTTCAGAAAACTAGCACTTTACTAAATACACAAAATAATATAGGAGTTTTTTTACGGTAAAATTAAACCTTTTAAGGAGACTTTTAACAGTATAAAAGTAAAACATTTTCAGTTTGTTATTATTTTTTTTTTATTTTGCATCACTTCTACACAATGAGCTCAGTTCAATGATTGACTGTAGTTTTTGATCTTAAAAGGACACTTCATGATTGTTTTGTAGACAAGTTCGAAGTGAAGGGATCTTACTAGTATTAGAACTGCAAACTCGCTTTAGAATATGTATCACAACTTAAAATCCTCCGTTTCATAGAGAGAAGTAACTGGATTTCCAGAGTTCCTATTATGGTTATGTTCTTCACTTCGAGTAATACTAGGTGACAACAAGACGTTACCTGATAAATAAATCCACTATTTTTATGATGTTTAATGACTTTAAGCTTTTGATTTTTCTGCCCATATTTTTAATATAATTTGTATTGTATAATGAGTTACTGAAATAGCCGTTAATGTATGACTATGAATAGCTTGAGATGCTTTTTATTTTTTGTTATGCTGATTATTGATATTTTTATAATCATTTGATTTAAAGAATAAAAGAATTTACAAGCGCATTAAAGAGCGTCGATGGCACTCAAACTAAAAAAAAATTCTGTAAAACATATCCAATATAAATTCATGAAAATCACCTATTCAGATTAGAAATATCATGGAATAAAGCAGTCGAGGTTTCAAACTCCTATCTACAAACATTATGGAATTTTGTATTTTTGCCAGAAGAAAGATTACGGATATGTATGTGTTTTTTTTTCCAGGGGTGATCGTATTGACCCAGTGGTTCTAGAGTAGGTTCTATTGCCTTTTTTAGAGAAAGAAAAAATGGAGAGCAAGTAGGCCCCCTCTCATGCTAATTTATTTCCGAAAGTCACCCCATCAAAATTTTGAGATAACCAATTTGTTCAGTATAGTAGAAAAATCTAATAGCTATGTCTTTGAGGATGACTTAATCCCCCACAGTCCCAAGGGGAAGGGCTGCAAATTACGAACTTCGTCCATTTCTTACATATAATATTGGCTATTCGGAAGTATACATACGTTTCCAGCAGGGATTTCTTTTCTGGTGGTGATGGTGGGGGTGGTGGGGGGGGGGGTCAGGGGAGGTGGCTATGTGGGAGGATCTTTCCTGAGAATAATTTGTTATGAGTACAGGGAATTTTCAATCAAGGGGGCGCCAATTTTCCCAGCACTATTAAAAAAACTTTAAACTTTTACCCCTCCTTCCTTGTGATGTCTGAGTATTCGCGGATCATCTAATATTGTTATGTGTATGATGGTAAGCGTTTAGCAAAATCTTTCAGAGCTAAATGTTCATGTGGGAGGGGATAGAAGAAGTATTTATTCAATAAAAACAATTCATATATTCTACAAAGTCTATATACATCGTTTTAATAAAAACGCAAGAGAAAAACTTTACAGATGTACTGCACGAGAGGAACTACTTGTAACACTTCAGAAATCCGCATATAAAATTATTTTCAAGGTTCTTAGAAACTCGTTCTGCTGTATTAAAATTGTCCAAGTTCCACTTTTCTAGTATCATAAACCTAGTTCTTCTGATTCCCATTTCCCCAAGACAGTTATATCATCAATTCTATAAACACGTGTTCTGCTTAAGGTTTCTTGAATCACATATAAATTTTAAAGAAAAAGTTGACCCACATTGCATTAAAATTTTGTGTAGTTTTTCCTGTTTTAAGAATTGCATTAAAAAGTTACCATATTCCCCCCCCCCCCATTTTTTAATATTAATTTACTTTGGAAAAAAATAAAATACATATGTTTTGTAAAAAGATAAATATTTAAAGGGCGATAAAAATTTATAAGGAAAAGGGCATGATTTAGTCGCTTGGAGGCAGAATATAAAAAAATATGGAAACAATGTGAGGCGTAACAAGATTAACAAGTATTATAAAACTATGCTTAGCAAGACGGAACACAGTTCTGCCATCCTTGGCACTGATTTACACAAAACGGTGGACAGTTGGCGGTTCTCAAACTGAGAGTGAAATCATAGTTTGGAGTCAAAAGACATTTATGTTAGTCGGGACAAAATTAATAAAATAGCGCAAATGCGAATATTTTAGTCTACATTTATTTTATTTCTTGATTTAACTATTTGGTATGCACTAATAAGTTAATTTATTATGCTAAATCTCAGTTGTAAGGACATGTGTATGTAACATATAGTCCCGAGATTAACAAATCCAGCTGGAATTCTTGTTCTGGCAACGGTCTCCCACGGTCGAAAAAAATGACGCCATTTTCTTGAACACAAAACAAACTCAATGTTTAAGAACGAAATCACATCTTTGCGCTTTTGTTTCTAATTTAATATTCCCAAGTTTATGGGAAAGCATTTTATAGATTTGATACAAGCGCGGAAGACCAATAAGAAAGAAGTTAAGAGGGGTCGTGCCCGTCGGCACTTTCTCTAGAAAACATCTACCAAGTCTAGCTATGTTTTTCGGAGCGCTCATGCTCCAGAGTTATATTTAGCCAACTGTCATCACTGTAGGTTCTGGTACTATAATATTCGTTATCAGACTTTCATTCCAATTCTTAAAATCTTTTTTATAATTTTAAAAAAAACAAACTAAGTATTGTCTATTCTACTTTTAACATATTACCTCCAATATTTAAATATAGAAATAATAAATATTGCGCTTAATTTTCAATTAACCAAACCCATTACCATTTAGCTAGGCTTAGGCCTTTTTCTATATTTTATAGTTATTTTTTTTTTTTTCAATAAATAATAATAAAAATAATTCACAGATAATTGAAATAAACTAATTTAATAAAAAAATAACTTATATTATAATTTTATAATTTTAAACAAAAAATTGCTATATATTGGTTTCCAAAGTCATCTCCGGAATAATTAGCCCCCAGATTCTCCTTAAGTGCCTGGAAGTGATGTTGAATACCAAAATTATAGACGACAGGGAGCAAAAAGTCTACCTTCCCAGTTCAAGAGGAGGGGGAGAATTGACCATTTAAATTTTTTTTACTGAATATAAAAAAATAATTTTTCAATAAAAGTGTAGCTCAAACATTTTCTTTTCAAATCCATAGTGGCAAAGAATCGAAGGGGGATGGGGGGGGGGGGTTGCCCGTTCGATACCTAGGTTTTCTATAATCGAAAATTAACTCATTTTGACATCTTTTACCATTTTTTCAATTAACATATTTCTAACTGTCAACTATTTATAATCAAACAGGTCTGGATAAAGAACTGTAAGTCAGGTTCAGCCCGGCTCAATACTCTACAAAATTGGAATTTTTATAATCCAAGATATATAAAAGTAATTTTCTTATTATGCTTATTTAAAATCTATAATTTTCAATAAGTTTAGTCTTACCCATGAAATACTAAAATCCTGAAAATTTTTCAATGTTTTTGAAAAAAAGGGGGACACATCCCATATCAGTCAAAGACTCTTAATTAACATCATACACTAAGAATGCGAGAATCAGACAACACTTCTCCTACAGTTTTCAAGCTTCTTTCTGCAAACATACGGACGGTTGTATGTTTTGCCAGAAGAAAGATCACGGATGCGTGTTTATTCGTTTTTTTATTGTTTATTTTTTCCCCAGGGGTGATCATATCGACCCAGTGGTTCTAGAATATCGTGAGAGGGCTAATTCGAACGCAAATTAAAAGTTCTAGTGCACTTGTTAAGTGACCAAAAAAATTGGAGGGTAACTAGGCCCATCTCCCACCCAATTTTTTCGCAAAATCGTCTGACCCAAATTTTGAGATAGTCCTTTCGTTCATCATAATTAAAAGACCCACTAACTCGACCTTTGGCTCTCACCTGAACCACCCCCCACCCTCTCCCACCGATCCAGGGAAATTATCTTTAATTAATAAATTTTCACCTTTGTATAAAAGTATAAGACTTGAAAATTTAACATAAAATAAATTAGTACTGATTTGGGGGGGGAGTGGTTGATATTACAAAAAAACAAAAATTTAAGATAAATTTTGAATTCTGTAACAAATCTTTAAGAACGACTCCTGAAACACTGTTTTCGTTTAATTGGAACAATAAGAAGCTTGTTTTAAAAGTACTAAAACACTTACGCGCAAAGAGGGAGGTGTTGATGAAGAGCTTTCCCTTTCATATGAGACTTAATTTTAGTTCGTTTTAAGTTTTAATGTTGCTCCTTAATTTCAGCTGGAATAACTTCTTTTTTTATTTCTGATCGTTTTTTAAATATTTCCAGGAAATCTAGACAAACACTGTTTTTAACATAGAGTATATAAAAATAGCTACTTTCACAGAAATTATTCAATTTGTACTCCTTTGATTAAAAAGAGTTCAAATAGTACTTTGGTACATCCCCTGGGCAACCCTGTCAGTTATGCACCTCATCACAGAAACATAAAAAGTAGGCTTCTCAAATTAAATATTTTTCGCTATAATGTAATTTCCCCAGCAATAAACATGTACCAAGGTCTTCCTCACCCAATGTATAAACATTTGGTCATCAGGGCTGCAGTGGCAGCTGCAACCTAGTAGAGAATGAACCACAGCCCATAGTAATCAAAAACTGAAAAACGTGTTTTCAAAAAAAACGGTCTGTTGAGAAAAAATTGCAATTTAATACTGAATCAGGGCTGGTAACTATTGTTTCGGTTAATCTCAGAAGTTAAAGTTTATTGTGAAAAGAAATGTATAGTTACTTTGAAAAAGAGCCTGAAACCCCTTGAAGATGGCGTCAAATCAAAATAAAAAGTGCATCATTGGAATCAACATGGCCAAAAACCTTTTGTAGGATAATTACAGTCCCCCACCTTGAACACCAAGGAAAATGACTTTTTTGCATGGGTAGCACTGATCTGTCTCCCTTTTTTTCCCAGGGCTAGCGGTTTACCAGAACATAATAGAGAGATTCTTAATCGCTCATGTGAAAGATGTGTCTCACATGTACGTGCTTTTTATAAAGTCCACTGTTTGGAAGTGCCATATGTCACAAAAGAGGCACATATTGTACCATTGCTCAAGGGGGGGCGGCTAGCGGGGGACAAAAACATCGTATACACAAATTTACTAGCTCAAATTAGATCTCTTTCTCATACCTACGTTTTATTTCTGAATTCCGCCACCTGCAACTGCCAAATGGCACTATAAATGACACTATTGATACCATGTCTTAAGTGAAAAAGCTAGGGGCTAGTCGTCTGCCAGAACTTCTTAGAAAGATGTTTAATGGTTGATTTGAAAGCTATTGCTCATATCTACATGACTTTAATCAGTTTTGCCATCCGTAAGTGCCAAATAGCAAAAATACTGGCACCTTTTGTGCCCCTTCTAAAGTTGAAAAGCTTTGAAGTATAAAAATGTATCATTGTAATAATTCTGATCCAAAACTCTTGTTTGGAGATTTACAAGGGACCCTCACCGTATACTCCCCCTCCCAGCAGATAAACATGAACAAAAGAGTCCATAATGTTATCACAAAATTTTCTTTTTTCGTCTTCAACAGAAAATAGATAAAATTAGAAAAAAAATTTAAACTGACAAACGAAAAGGAAACAATAACACTGAAATCAGATGTAGGCAATTCTTGATCTCTTACATTTTGACGAAACCACAATTGTAACTTGCAACCAGGGGCTCCTGCTCCAGCATTTTTACTGAAGAGGGGCACGAAGGGTCCCTATTCGAATAGACTCCAAATATTTATGAAGGGAACTGCTCCTATCCGCCACCAAACAAGGCCCTTGCTTGCAACAAAAGAACAGATTTGTATATCCACTGAGTCATAAAAGACAAGGGCCGTTTAATATGAGTAGGAGGCTTTTTAAAAATTTGCGATAAACTTTAGCGCAAAGAGCAACGTATGGAAGGAGACAACCCATTCACATACAGAATAATTTCTGTTTGTATCGAGTTTTAACGTTGCGCTTTATTTTCAGTTGAAAAAATTGGTTTATTTAATTGTTTTATTTATTCTTTTATTATAAAGAAAATAGTAATTTTATTAAATGAGAAAGTCAGAAAGCTGTAACAATGGGGCACTGTATATGTCATAAAAAGCCAAAGCAAGGCCAATGCCCGTTTTTTGTAATACAATCATTTTTAATTATTTAGAAAAAAACCCTCGGTGGGGCGTAAATTGAATTCAAGACTCTTAAACGCGAGACAACATATGGACTATGAATAAGCAATAAATGGGCTTTCACATGAGCTACTAGTCAAGCAGACATGGTTTAATCCCTCAAAAAGTATCCTGAAAATCGCCTCGGTTCTAAACTAATTGAGTTTGGGCTCCGAATTTTGTCGAGTGACATCTCGTTTGAAGTGTTTTATCTGTCTGATGAGAGTACTCCCAGTTTTGACATGAAAAGAAACCTCGTTCTAATTCCTTGGCCTGTTTACACATTAAATGTCATTACTTGGGCATTAAAAAAAAACTGGTTTTGTTAAATAAAAAAAAGTCACAAAGTCCTGTAACAATGGGGCACATATTGCATTTTATGGTAAATCTTTAGGACATTGTTTTTACTTAATAAAAACACTGTATGTGGCATAATAAGCACAAGCGAGGCAAAAGTCCGCAGGTATGTGATACAAAAATTTTAATTTGTCAGCACCCAACATAGATTCATTATTTAAAATAAATACAAGGTTTAGTATGAAACAGCTTGATAATCTTCTTTGAAAAACGAATTGGCGATAATAGTAATTTTTACAGACTAAAGGAAATACACGAACTTTGACAAAAATATTTTAGAAGAATGAATAACCTTCATTCACTACAGAGGGAAGAGTTTAGTCTGTATGTTTTTTTGTGATAATTCACATTTATGTTTCTACACATTAACCTTTTTATAACGTATATTTAACGCTAGTACTACTACTAACAACTAATCACAATATCAATCTACATCAAGCCCGCACAGGTCTGCACCCTCCTCGTCCATCCAAATCTATTCAAAGCCTACCTTTTTACACCCACCCACGAAGTTCCCATTTCCTTTAAATACTTTCTTTATGACGTCCTCCCACCCCAGACCAGGACGACCTGCTTTCCGCTTAGCCTTAGACAGTTGGCCGAAAAGAACAATCTTCGGCAATCTCTCATTCTTCATCCGCAAAATGTTCCTTAGGCACCTCAACCTTTTTTTCATTATAGCCCTAGATAGCGGTATTGAACCATACTTTTCATATGGCCTATTGTTTGAAATACGATCAGTCAGCTGGGTACACAAAACAACCTTTAGCTATTTTCTTTAATGTATTTCTTTTATGATTGTGTATCTTTGGCATATAATTAAATTTTAAAAAAAGTGTTTTCACCTGATAGTAAGAAGCAACATCAAAATTTAAAACAAACAGAAATCATTGCTTACATGAGGGGGATTGCTCCTGTCTCAATACCTTTTTCTTTACACTAAATTTTGACTTTTCTATAATATTTTAAAAGGATTTTTATTACAATTAAATGACCCTTTTTTTTTTTTTTTTTCTTTAAAGAAATAGAGAAAAAACGAAAACTTACACGTAAACCGGAATTTTTTTAGAAGGGCGGCACCCCCCCCCCCCCATATACTTAATAATTTCTGTTCGTTTTAAGTTTTGCTGGTTATTCTTACTTTCAGTTGAAAAAAAATTTTTTTTTATTTGATTTCTGATTGTTAAGAAATAATAGTAGGAAATTTGGCTCCCACTCCATGGCCCGTTCGTCTCCTATACAATAGTCCCCCCTCCACCAATAAAGTTTCATACAGTCAATTTCGGATGAATGTTTTTGTAGTGCACTTTCATATGAAAGAATATCTGTTTGATTTTAAATCATGCCGAAAATCCCCTTCTCTGTGGAAAAGTTTTTCCACAAATATCCCCCTCCTCGTATCACGTTGATCCCGGAGAAAATTTCTCCCGTGGAAACCCCCCTCCCCCAACGGAAAGATACTCTAGACAATTCCAACCTGTTGAAAATTCCCCTTAAAATCTCTACACCTAAGATAATATCAGAAAGAAGCATCTTATAAAAATAACATGCCTGTGGAAGCGCAAATTCAGCTTGTCACCAAGTCTTTTCTTGAAACATGAAATAACACTTCTCAAAATCTCAATGAAATCAAATGTCAAAATTCACTCGTGTACAGGAGGCGAAGAAGAAAAAGTGCAAGGAACTTGCAAACTTGCAAATTCCCATGCGATTTGGTGTTTATTTAGTAATATGTCTATGTGACCCAACACTGAATGAAATATTTTGAATATTTGTAACATCTAAAGTTGATCTTTCCTGTAACATGATACGTCTCTGTGAAATTCTTTTGCCGACAGAAGTCAAATCTCCCCTCCTGTAACTTGATATGGTCTATCTTTGTTTGGGTTCTTGGTCACTGGGCAACTTGTTTTGTTAAATAAAAAGTCACAAAGTCTTTTAACAGTGGGGTACCTATAAAATTTTATGGTAAATATTTTGTAAAATGTTTTTCACTTAATAAAAATATTGTATATGGCATAATAAGCCTGAGCGGGGTCAAGCAAGGCCAAAGCCCGCATGTATATAATGCAAGTATTTTAATTTGTCAGGAGCCAACACTGAATGACATATCTCAAATATTTGTAACAAGCAAATTGCCTCTTTGTGAAATGCATTTGCCGACAGAAGTCAAATCTCCCCTCCTGTAATTGATAATGATCTCTCTTTGTCATTTTCACCTTGCCGACACAATGCCTTGCTGACATAAATTGAATATATTTGTGTGAGTAGTAGAAGTCTTTTGTGTATACCCGCATAGTCTGGCATTTGCTAACTTTATATATGTTACTTTTCTAAATCTCCATTTAAAAAAGAAATGTACTATAAATTTTCTGAGATAAATGTAATGGTAGTATATATTTTTCCAGTTGAGAAATAGGGGGTCTGGGCGCTGGGCGCTAAAGTATTAATGAATTTGGGTTCTTTGGGCGCTAGTGGGTACTGGGCTTTAAAGTATCGTTGGTCAAACATCTTTCATCATTCTGCTCTGATCAGAAGTCTAAGAACAATGATGAGCATATCATCAAAGTTCTCTCATCATTGTTCTATATGGTATAAATATGGCATCCTTTGCATTTTTTGGTAACATCTGTGAGCTTTAAGATCTTAGAACAAAGTTGAGTTAAAAGAACGGAAATATTAGTAGAAAGATATGATATCTTAGATCTTAGATGTAAGATTTTAGTGCAAAATAACGGCCCTATCATTTTAATACTACAGTGGATACCCAACCCAAAAAGAAAAAATTATATAGAAGGGTCATACTATTATCCATTTCCAATTTTGATTCAAGCATATTTTAGATGTCTGAAAGTGAAACTTCCGCTTTATCATGCAGCGTTGCCGAATATCAATTGGTTGAGGTTAAAAATTCAGAAAGGACTGGGGGAACAAGTCATAGCAACAGACAAGAAGTATGTAATGTGACATAATTCTCGTCTATGGTCACAACTTTCAGGGAGATTTTGTGGAGGTCCTGATTTTCATCTATCATATTTAGAAAAAAAGGCCCATTGACCCCATTTTTTAATTCAAAATGGCTCACGAATTGTGGATGAAGGAGAACCACAAAATGCTTACACAGGGACCGTTCACTGCAGCCGCTGAAGCACAAAACATGTTTGAGATATATAAGCACAAAATGCAAAGGAACAGGCTAAATCAAGGTATAGATATAAATTATATGAGCCAAGTCTAGCTATGCCTAATTAAAAATACTATTCTTTTTTTGTATGTTCATTTCCCAAAAAATATCCCCCCGGATGTGATGACTAAAATATTATAGGCAGTGATAACTCTGCCTAATTAACGAGAACGGGGTCCACAATGTATCATTTATTCTTTATACTTCTTTTTCGTTTTTTTTTTCACCGAGGCCTGTCGTATAAAAAGATTTGTAATGGAAACTTCGAAAGAAGCTCATTGGATTGGAAACTGAGCAGTAAGTAAAATGATTATATTATCCGGTTTTCGGCATAATTTATAGGTCCAGTAACTATGTTCTTTGGTGATTTCCACTCCCCCTAAGCCCTCGGAGTAAGGGCTGTAATTTTGCAATTCTTTATTTTTTAAATGCATCATTTGTTATTGAATAAGATGGGCATGCTTAAACTTTAATATCCAATAAGAAGAAAGACATTCAGGTGATCATTTTATATAATGTTGAGGGGAGTATTGAACTAAATCAAAATAAATTTTGTGTATATGAGTTGTCAAAAGGGCGTAACTGAGGAATAACTGAGTGTTTGAATTGGGAACTTTCAGGAAATGATGAGGGGGCGATCAATCAGAGGCAACGCTACAGCGTTGCCTATAGTAAAGGCCAGACGGTTCCAATGTGTTATTATTTATTTATTATTTTTTCTTCCAAAGGCACTTCATATGGAAGGGGTCGTTGTCGAAGCTTCAAAGGGGGCTCATTTGATTGGAAATCGAGAGTTCTAGTGACCTTTTTAAGGGTCAAAAGTCATTGGAAGGCAACTAACACTCCTTCCACGCCCACCAGGTCCCCAAACACATCCAATCAAAATTTTGAGATAGCCATTTTGTTAGGCGTATTTGATTTTCTGATAGAAATTACGTTTTTGAGGAGGACATTCCCCCACAGCCCTCAGGGCAAGGGGTTTCAGTTATGCCCTGGGGGCATATAAGATTTTATAGAAGGCTTTATCGTAGAAACTTCAAAAGGGACTCATTCCATTGAAAATTTAAAGGGCTCGTGCCCTTATTAATAGTCAAAAGTATTTGGCTACACTCTCCCCCCCACCTGTGCCCCACCCCCCTCCACTCAAAATTTAGAGCGAGCCAGTAGTTAAAAGGATTTGATATGTCTTTAGAATTGGTCTGTTTGTAGACCACATACCCCCACAGACCTCAGGGCACGGGTTTTCAGTTATGTCCTGGGGGCATCTAAAGTTTTTACTGAAGGTGTTGTCGTAGAAACTTCAGACCAGGATCATTCGATTGAGAATTTAAATGGGTCGTTTACTTATTAATAGTCGAAAGTGATTGGAAGGCACCTAATAACCGTTCCACGCCAACCATTTCACCAAACCTATCCAATCAAACTTTTGAGAGAACCATTTTGTTCAACGTAGGTGAATGTTCTGTAAATTTTATGTTTTAGCCGGACACTCCCCCCACAGTCTTCAGGGCAAGGTTTATAAGGCATACACTGGGGGCATATATTGTTCTTATGGAAGGAATGCTCGTAAAAACTTCAGATAGGGCTCATTTGATTAGAAATTGAAAGGTCCAGTTCACTTTTTAAGCGTCAAAAGATATCGGAGGGTAACCAGCTCACCCCCAAACCCTCTTTCCCAAATGCATCCGATAAAAAATTTTAGATAGCTACTTTGTTAAAATAGTTCTAAGATCATATAACAAAAATTCAGGTGTCAACACAACCCTCCAGGACCCGGGGGCAGGCGTTGTAAATTATGCCTTGGGGGCATATATGGGTCTTATTGTAAGGGATGCTCTTATTAACGTCAAAGAGAGCTCATTTGATTGGAAATTGAAAATTCTAGTTCACTTTTTAAGAGTCAAAAGAGAGTGGAGGGCATCTAACCCCCCTCCTCCACGCCCTTTTTCCTTAAACCCATCCAATAGGAACTTTGAGATAGCCATTTTTTTTTTAAATAGTTCAAAGACTATATAACGAATACTCCAGGGTTTACACAACCCCTCAGGGCCCGAGGGCAGGCGTTGTAAGTTATGCCCTGGGGGAATATATGGTTACAACTGAAGGGATGCTCATAAAAACTTCAGAGGGTTCATTTGATTGGAAATTGAAAGTTGTAGTTCAGTTTTGTAGAGTCAAAAGAGATTGGAGAGCAACTAGCCCCCCTCCCCACACGCCCCTGTTTCTCCAAATAACTCCAACAAAAATTTTGAGATAGCCCTTAATTTAAAAATTTCTCAAAAGTCAGATAACAAAAACTCAGGTGTCGTCACAACCCCCCAGGGCCCGGGGGCAGGCGTGGTAAGTTATGCCAAGGGGCATATATGGTTCTTATGAAAGGGATGCTCGTATAAACTTCAGAGAGGGCTCATTTGATTGGAAATTGAAAGTTCGATCTCACTTTTTAATAGTCAAAAGGTATGCTCGTATAAACTTCGGAGAGGATTCATTTGAATGGAAATTGAAAGTTCTCGTTCATTTTTCAAGATTCAAAAGAGATCGGAGAGCAACTAGCCCCCGTCCCTCCACGCCCTAAATGCATTGGATGAAAATTTTGAGATAGACATTTTGTTAAAAATAGTTCAAAGATCAGATATTAAAAACTCCGGTTTCGACATAGCCCCCCAAGGCCCGGGGGTAGGCGTTATAAGTTATGCCCTAGGGGCATATATGGCTGTTATGGAAGGGATGCTCGTTTAAACGTCATAAAGGGCTCATTTGGTTGGAAATTGAAAGTTGTAATTCACTTTTTATGAGTAAAAAGTGATCGGAAGGCAGCTAACCTCCCCCATACTCCATTCATTTTTTTCCTTGAGGCACTTCATATAGAAGGGGTCGTCGTATAAACTGTAAAGGGAGCTCATTCGATTGGAAATCGAGAGTTCTAAGGCCCTTTTTAAGAGTCAAAGGTGATCAGTGGGCAACTAACCCCCGCCCCCCTCCCAGGCCTTTTTTCCACAAATATATCTGATAGAAAATTTGAGAAAGCCATTGCATCAGATAAAATTCTTATGGAAAGGATGCTCGTATAAACTTCAAAGAGGGCTCATTTGATTGAAAATTGGAAGATCTAGTTCACTTTCTATAAATCAAAAGTGATCATAGGGCAACTGCCCCTTCCCCCGCCCTTTTCCCCAAATGTATCAGATAAAAATTTTCAGATAGACATTTTGTTAGAAATATTTCAAGGTTCAGATTAAAAAAAACACCGGTGTAGACACAGCCCCACACAGCCCGGGGGTAGGCGTAGTAAGCTGTGCCCTGGGGGCATATAAGGTTCTTATGGAAAGAATGCTCGTATAAACTTCAAAGAGGGTTCATTTGATAGGTAATTGAAAGTTCTAGCTCACTTTTTGTCAAAAGTGATCAAAGGGGAGTTAGCCTCCTCCCCCACCCCTTTTCCCCCAAATGCATCAGATAAAAATTTTGAGATAGACATTTTGTTAAAAATAATTCAAAGTTCAGATATTAAAATCTCCGGTTTCGACACAGCCCCCGGGGACCGGTGATAGGTGCTGCAAGTTATGCCCTGGGGGCATATATGGCTGTTATAGAAGGGATGCTCGTATAAACTTTATAAAGGGCTCATTTGGTTGGAAATTGAAAGTTGTAATTCACTTTTTATGAGTAAAAAGTGATCGGAGGGCAGCTAATCTCCCCCCACACTCCATTTATTTTTTCCCAGAGGCACTTCATATAGAAGGGGTCGTCGTATAAACTTCAAAGGGGGCTCATTCGTTTGGAAATCGAGAGTTCTAAGGTCCTTTTTAAGAGTCAAAGGTGATCGGAGGGCAACTAGCCCCCCCTCCCAAGCCTTTTCCCCACAAATATATCTGATAGAAAATTTAAGGTAGCCATTGCATCAGATAAAATTCATATGGAAGGGATGCGCGTATAAACTTCAAAGAAGGCTCATTTGATTGGAAATTGAAAGTTCTAGTTCACTTTCTATAAATCAAGTGATCAAAGCGCAAATAGCCCTCCCCCGCCCTTTTCCCCCCAAAAAAAATTTCGAGATAGACATTTTGTTAGAAATAGTTCAAGGTTCAGATTAAAAAAAAAAAACACCGGTGTCGACACAGACCCAGAGAGCCCGGGGGTAGGTGTTGTAAACTGTGCAAGGGGGGCATATATGGTTCTTATGGAAAGAATGCTCGTATAAACTTCAAAGAGGGCTCATTTGATTGGTAATTGAATGTTCTAGTTCACTTTTTACAAGTCAAAAGTGATCAAGGGGAGCTAGCCTCCTCCCCCACCCCTTTTCCCCCAAATGCTTCAGATAAAAAATTTTAGATAGACATTTTGTTATAAATAGTTAAAAGTTCGGATTGAAAAAAACACCGGTGTTGACATAGCCCCACACGGCCCGGGGGCAAGCGTTGTAAATTATGCCCTGGGGGTATATGGTGGTTATGGAGGGGATGCTCGTATAAACTTCATGGAGGGCTCATTTGATTGGAAAATAAAAGTTGTAGTTCACTTTCCAAGAGTCAAAAGGGATCGGAGGGCAGCTAGTCCCCCCTCGTCTTTTTTCCCCCAAATGCATCAAATAAAACTTTGAGACGGCCATTTTGTTAATAATAGTTCAAGGGTGAGATAACAAAATTTCCTGTGTGGACACAACCCTCCAGGGCCCGGGGACAGGTGTTGGAAGTTATGTACTGGGGGTATATATGGTTCTTTTGGAAGAGATGCTCGTACAAAGTTCAGA
This sequence comes from Artemia sp. Qi Xiang Cuo, assembly GCF_049724085.1. Taxonomy (NCBI): domain Eukaryota; kingdom Metazoa; phylum Arthropoda; class Branchiopoda; order Anostraca; family Artemiidae; genus Artemia; species Artemia sp. Qi Xiang Cuo. Next base: position 42,316,031 of record NC_142806.1, read on the forward strand.
GAGGGCTCATTTGTTTGGAAAGTGAAAGTTTTAGTTCACTTTTTAAGAGTCAAAAGAGATCAAAGGGCAACTACCCTCCTCCCCCTATACGCCATTTTTACCCAAATGGATCAAATAAAAATTTTGAGTTAGTCTTTTTGTTAAAAATAGTTCAAAGATTAGATAACAAAAACTCCGGCGTCGACAAAACCCCCCAGGATCCTGGGACAGGCGTTGTAAGTTCTGACTTGGGGACATTTAGGGTTCTTACGGAAGGGATGGTCGTATAAACTTCAAAGAGGGCTCATTTGTTTGGAAAGTGTAAGTTTAAGTTCACTTTTTAAGAGTCAAAATAGATCGGAAGGCAACTAGCCCCCCCTTCCCCAAATGCACGCCCTCCACGCCCTTTTCCCCAAATGCATCAAATAAAAAGTTTAATGCATAAATAAAATCAAATCAAATAAAAAATAGTTCAAACATCAGATATTAAAATTTCTGGGTTGACACAACCCCCCCAGGGCCGGAGACAGGCGGTGTAAGTTATGCCCTGGGGGGATATATGGTTCTTCTAGAAGGGATGATCGTATAAACTTCAGAGAAGGCTCAATGGATTTAAAATTGAAAGTTCTAGTTCAATTTTTTAGAGTCAATAGAGATCGAAGGGCAATTAGCCCAGGGACAGGCGTTGTAAGTTATACTCTGGGGATATATATGGTTCATATAGAAGGTATACTCGTATAAACTTCAGAGAGGGCTCATTTGATTGAAAATAGAAAGTTTTAGTTCACTTTTAAAGAGTCAAAAGAGACCGAAGGTTAATGAGCCCCCTCCCACGCCCTTTTTCCACAAACCCATCCGATAAAAATTTTGAGATAGCCATTTTGTTAGAAATAGTTCAAACATCAGATAATGCAAACTCCGAGTTTGAAGCAAACCCATTTTTTCATGTTGATATTGTTACTTTGATACCAATTTTAATACTTTGATGAACATTTTATTTTATTTTAAAAAGTTTGATTCTGAAATAAGCAATTTTTAAAAACTTGAAACTTTTTTTCAATCAAAAAGGAACAAAAATTATTAAAAAAAAAACTTTCCAAAAAATAAGTTTTTCAAAGAAAAGTAAAGGCCTTTTTAAACTTAAGCCCAGCAGATACAAATGCCTTTTAAAATTCAAAATCAAAACGAGTCTAAAGTCTAAAACCTACTGCGTCATTGGCGCTTTACTGAAAACTATATGCGTATTTAACAGTCTTGGAAAGTATAAACAAAATCAAATTGAATATTTGATGTATAATGATATTAATTGTTGAAAGATTAATCCGTTCAAGAATTTATTTCACTGTAATTGTATTTTTATTTTCAATGTTGTAAGAACTGGAAAAGAAAATATTTGTAATATAATTCGTTTTCAGTTAAGCGCCAATGAAAGCGCCAATGACGCAGTAGGCTTTTGGTTTTTATTTACAGATTAGAAAGAAGGCAGTATCCAAACACTTGTTTGTAGTGAAACTATGTTTGTCTTGAACAACTTTAAAAAGAGATAATAAATTAAAGTGAATTTTTGATATATAATCATATTAATTTCTGAAAATTCAGTAATCCAAACTATTACTATGCTTTGAATGTTCATTTTCAATACTATGCACAAAAGAAAATATTTGTCATAAAATTGGTTTTCAGTAAAGCGCCAATGACGCAGTAGGTTTTAGACTTTTACAGTGAGAGAAGGAGGTGATACCCAAACTCTTGTTTATAGTAATTTTTTTCGTTTCAAACTTGATTTGCATATTCAATTTAGGTTTCACTCGTTTTAAGATTTATTTATGAAATTACATTAATATCTATTGTATGTTTGTTTGCATTGATTGTTTATTTAATTTCTGTTCGTTTTAAGTTTCATTTATACTTCGATAGGAAAATATTTTTTTTCATTTTAAGCTTGATATTGATATTCAATCTAAGTATTAATCGCTTTAAGATCTATTTATTCATTTATATTATTACTTGTTGTCAAGGACGGATCCAGGATTTCTTTTCGGGGGGGGGGGTGTACTAATTTTTGACTTTTTCGGGGGGGGGGTACTAATTTTGACTCAGTTTTCGACTAATTTTACTGATTTTTACCTAGGTTTTACTAATTTTAGACTCGGTCAAAAATTTCGGGGGGGGGGGTTACAAACCGGGTAACCCCCCCCCCCCGGGATACGGCCTTGCTTGTTGTATGTTTTTTGCTATGATTTTTTATTTAATTTCTGTTCGTTTTGGGTTTCATTTATTCTTTAATAGTAATTTCTGGTCGTTTGAGTTTGAATTTTAACAGGTATTTGTATCTGCTGAGCTTAAGTTTAAAATAGCTTTTATTTTTCTTTGAAAAACTTATTGTTCGGAAAGTTTTTTTTTTAATTAATGAGCATAAAAAGCCGATTCTTTCGATGTATCTACTGATATCAAAATTCTGTTTTTTGGAGTTCGTTTACTATTGACCCAAGTTGCCCCTTACTAACAGTTCTACCACGAACTATTTGATCAGGTTTGCGGCCATTATTTAATATTCAAGATATTTGAGATATACGAGTTTTGTATTTTTGTTATCGCAAGTATTTGTGGTTTTGGCTATAAGGTATAGAGACCAAAGAGTTGTTCCAAAGTTTAATGCTTCTGATGTTTCTATGTCTTATAAAAAAAAGTTAAATCAAAGGTTGAAAGAATTGAATTTTTGTGGGAAGGTTCTTATTATCTTCTTGTTCGATTGTTTGGATTAATTTTTTTTTTTTAGTTTTATCATAGATATGGCTCGGAATACGCTTTGGTTTAGACAGCCAAAGCCCCCCTTCTCGAAAAAGGTAATATATCAGCTTTCATTACTGCCTTATCTGACATAAATCATTAAAGTATAGTAAATAATTACTTGTTCTTCTGCTTGATTTCTCAACCTCCAGTCAGTTCCCTCGATGTCTTCAATCTTCAGGATTAGATTAGCACTTGTATCGCAAAATTCGACCATTTTGCTGTCGAGCAGTTTGTGACCAGTACGACTTTCAAGTTGGTTCAACCTCTAAATAAAAAAAACAACAAATTAACGCCGTTTTTTTAATTGTAGCCTACTTGTCAGAATTGGACACTTGGGACATGCTTGCCGTCGCAAGTTTAACAAAAAGGACAAGTTTAGCAGAAATTCGAGATCAAGAATAAAAAAGATCTTTCCAGAACACTAGATGGGCTTCTGTAACCGATCATTAATCTGCAGCATATGCCCAAAGAACCTGGGAGGGGCATTTCTTCAAGCATAAATCGATCATTTTCAAAAATAGTCGAGACATTCGCGCAATGCATGCGCTTTTAAATGACCTCTTGCCGATATAAAAATTATTCAAGAAAATGAAAGTTATTATTTGGCTACAAATAATTCAAATAATTCAAAACATGCAACCCTCAATTTAATAATAAAAAAACCTGATAATCAAGAATTTAGAAGGATATACTTCAGATTTCAATTCCATAGAATTAATCTTGTGAGTTTTTTTTTTTTTTTTTTTTTTTTTTTTTTTTTTTTTTTTTAGTGTCTCATATTTAATCCATAAGCCTTATAACGTACCAGGAATCTAATAAGTAACAAATATTTCTAGAAAGGAGTAGATGGTTTCGTTTTTAAAGAGTAAAGATTTTTACAGGGCCTTGAAACTGGAATTCTAGCTCTTATTAATTTTCACCAGGACAAAAAAGTTTTAGCCTAAGTTCCCCGATTAAAGTACTTTTCCCGATTGATCGGAGACATGGGCTTAAAAATGATGGCTATTAAACTTGGGAAATCCTGAAAATTAATTATCACTCCCAATTGAGATGGGAAGGATTAGGAAACCTTTATGGGAATTAACTACGATCTAATTATCTTCTAATCAAAACAAATCAGATTGATGATAGACCCAGAGTCGAGATTATTCGTTTTCTAGGAAAGGATGTTGTTCAGGAATAAAACCAATACCAAATGAAATCCGAAGTTCCAACGACGTTTTTCTAACTGCAGGAACAAGCTGCTAAGCACACCATAGAGGCATTGGCACACATAGAAAGAAGAGAAAGATGTACTAGAAATGTCCCATACATATTGCTTAAGGAGGTTTTTTGAAATTTAGATCAAAGGACACGACTCTTATGAACGATGTGGTTTGATCCCGCTAAATGCGTGTATCGTGAAAGGACAGAAAAGATGGCTTGGGCATGTCCCCAGTTTGGTCATAAATCTTATCCCTAGTTCTAGTTCAACTAAATGGTTTTACACACTAACTTTCCCCCCTGCCATTTCGTATAGAATGTGTGGTCTCAAAGCTCATGAGGGGTTCTCTAAACCAAAATTGGAAATTCCTTTGTCATTTGTTAAGGGTAAAAAGCGATTAGAGGGTGGCCAGGCACCGTCCCGTATTTTTTTGCTCCCAGTTACCCCAGAAACCACCCGTGGTATCGCATCAAGCCACATCCCTAAGAACTATCGAAAGACCCAAGAAATGGGCCTTGAGTAGAGACAAGGCCCACGTAGCCCAAAAGAGAAGTTCTTTAAGTTATCCAAGAGCCTTACTTTCACATATACATTTTAGTAGAAGTGTTGATCATATTAGACCTTATTCAAACCAGAATCATACAAAGAATTTAAATATATATGGTTGGAGGTACAAGTTGGGCTTGTGAGCCCCCTAAAGATTCCTTCCACTGCCAAATTTTATCAGAAAGGTATCCCTGCTGCCTCTCGTACAAACTAGAACCATGTTATGAATATGTTATAATTCATGTTATGTTAAGAAAAGTTTCCTGTCGAAGCTAAAGACTGATTCGCTGTTAAAGCTGTGCAAAGTTTTGAGTCGCACAAAAATGGGCTAAGTTTGAGCTGCAGACTGAAGTGATACAAAAACAAGCTAAGCCGTGGATCGATACAAAAACCAGACAAGCCCTGACAAAGTTCAAAAACGTTTAAAAACCTGAATCAGAGCAAATACGAACTACGTATAAAAACGTAGATAATTTCGGAGACCACACTGCCTTTCCAGGACGATAAATAAAAGTTCAAATAGGGATAAAATCCTTTTGATAGACAGTGTTTCACTACATATGTGACCGAAATATCTGGTATTTTTTGTAAATTTCTATCACTGTTTGCGAAACACTGTCTATTAAAAGGATTTTATCCCTATTTGAACTTTTATTTAATGTATAAAAACATGGTAAGTCCTGACTCGATGCAAGAATGAGCTCAGCATAAAAACGATGTTAGTCCTGACTCGACGCAAAAAGAGTTAAGTTCAAGTAGCGGACTGTGTCGGAGTAAAACTGAGGTAAGTCTTGATTCAGTGCCAATACAATCGTGTCAAGTTCCAATATAAAATTCGGTATTTTATATTTATATTAGTTATATGGATATAATAAAAGTATAATATATTTCTTGTTGATATAAATGATAAAATTTAATATAGTAATGCAATTAATAATATCCACTTCAAACTAATACTAATCGTGAATCAAAACAGTCACGAACTAAATCCGGTTTCGGTTCATAAGAAATGAGACAAGTTCTGCTTCGGTCCAAAAGTCAGCCCTGTCTCTATTCAGCGTGAAAACGCGCGAAGTCGCTAGTCGACACAAAATGCGCTAAGTCAAAGTCGAGATCTGAATCGGTGCCAAAACAAGATAAATCCTGACTCAGTATAAAATGAGCATATACATACTCAATAGTTTTGTGAGATTCACCTGTTATTGTCGTCTCTTTGAATTTCCATCTTATTTCCCCCCATGCGTGTGTCGTAGAAAGTACCCTCTCCATGTTTGCAAAACCAATGAATATTGCCAATGAACAATGAAGAAAATTACCACCGATTTCTCAAATTCCTAGTATTAAGTCTTCATTACTCAATTTTGAATAGCCTAGTGTACATAAACTAGTTTCTTGAAACTTGAAGAAACAAGGGAAATTTGTTGTTTTTTTTCAAATGAAGGCAGGCTTTTTCTGCTAACTTTCCACAAAGAATATAGCACTTTCTTTACGCAAAAAAAGTTAACAACAATAGATAATTAGAAACCTAATTAATATAATGACTAGATAAACTTGACTAGTTATCTTCTTATTTCTTTTGCCCCAGACATATCATCATATCAATCAACAAATGTCAGAAGCATCTTAAACAACTCATGATACATAATCTTTTCCAGCAACTATTTTTTTGTATTAAGCTAATTCAGATATTAATGCAGCTAATTTTCTTTTCTTAGTTCATTTCTCTTTTTCTTTCATTTTCTCTATTAAAGGCTATTAATCGAACAAAGAATTTTTTTATTCCAGGCAATTTATAAAAGCTGACAAAGGTATTTGAAAAATGCAGGAGAAGACATTGTGGATTCAGCTGAATTTACTAAGAGAAGAACAGATTTAAAGGACAGATTAAGCAGTTTAAAAAGCGGGCGGCTTATCATAACAACATGAAGTCGGTGACATCTAGATACAACTGTCCATTGACTTTATCAATGGAAAAGAAATATAGCATAAGTAAGAAGCAATTGACTTTTCATTGTCTTTTGATACGCAAATACAGTAGTTTTTTTTTTTTATTAAAAACAAAAGTTGCGCAAGTATTTATGTAATATGTAGTCTATAGACAAACAATGGTGCTACATAATAGTATATATATATATATATATATATATATATATATATATATATATATATATATATATATATATATATATATATATATATATATATATATATATATATATATATATATATATATATATATATATATATATATATATATATATATATATATATATATATATATATATATATACATATGATACAGTAAACTATTCAAGCAAGCAACGAGGTATTTTCTCAGAATAATATTGGAGCCATGACAATAGCTACAGACTAGAGACCTTCACCCACCAAAAAAGAAAACGTTGGACAATAAATCCAGAAAATTAAAATTGGTATGGGTCTCTAATCTTATCATCACCACATCTGCCAGAGGAGGTTGTTATGAATTTGGAGGATAGGGCCTTTCGGCCTTGGCCTTATAAACGAGTCACGTCAAATAGCGCAAACGGATTGTGTATTTTAATGGGAATTTTATGGAATCTTGCTAGTTTTCCGTCCTCCTTTGTTTACAATAACACTGATGAGTCCGCGTTTCTTTTTTACGAATTCTTTTTCCAACATAATCAAGAGATATGTTCAGAATATGTGGTTTTTACATTGCAAATATTAATCATTCAAAAAGAGATATTACATTTTTAAAGGAAGGCTGCGATATAAAACCACCGATGCGATAAAACATAGAGGGTGTAACCTGGTTAGTTGTGACCCTCACAAAGTTTCAAAGTTGCAATAAAAGGGTAAAAAACTAAACAGTAAAACGAACACAATAGAAACAATTTATTCCAGCAGCCATGGCTATTATGGCCGACCTTTTAACCTCCTTAAGATTTTTTCCGTCGTAAATCTAAACGCAAAAACTTAATGTCCTCAGTTCGTCGTAAAACAAAGGAAATGCACATCTAAGAAAATGGAACAATGCCTTTTCGGAAGTAAAATAAAGTTGAAAGTTAATTTTTTATGAATGTTGAATACATTCTGCTGCTTTTGATTGACATTCAAGCTTTGTGAAGGAAGAAAACCATAGAAATGACGATTAAGTATGCATGGCGAAATGAGGCAATATTTCAAAGGATTTAACACGAAATTCATGTCGGTCAGGTTGTCAAGAATAGGGGCAAATCAACGTCAAGCTATTCTTGAACTTACTCTCGATTTAGATCGTTGTGACAAATACCAAAGGGCATATGTACAAGCTCCATAATTTTAAAACGGCATTTAAAGCTTTTTGCAGGATGAATCTTTCTTAACAGAAAGTACTGCTACTACTACTAACAGCGCATCGCAGCACAAAGCCACCGGAAGCAAATACAAGTACAAAGCCGAGTCAGTTTCTGTAAATCTTTGTTTACAAATTCTTTTTTTAGAAAAGAGTATGGTAGAAGTATGTTAGTATAAGTACAAAAAGTACGAACTTGGCATATTTGCATAAAATAATATGAGAGATTTTTTTTTAGTTCAAGGTGCTCGGGTATTTTTAATTCCACCCACTGCTGTTTTGCCTATCTTTTGGAAAATGAAACAAAAAATAGACCCAGTCAGGGCCGTATCCAAGATTTCCTGTCGATAGGGGGTGTGGTTACAAAAGTATTTTTTTAGGGGGAGGGGGGTTCCAAAAAAAGACACCTCTCTGAACATGGTCTTGGACCCAGTACACAGTACCACCCCACGAAGTCTCTTCAATGAAAAATCACTTGTCTTCAAACATTCGGGTATAGCACAGCATATATTAAATACGTAACCTAACCTAGGTACCTCCCCCCCTAAACCCCAGTTTTATATCGTATACGCAATGAAAATCACGCTATCATTGCCTACTCTAAAGCGGTTAACACGTCAAAAACGGGTTTTATCATTGCCTACTCTACAGCGGTTAACCCTAGAGGCCCATATAATGGGAAAATACCTAATAATGTTCTTTTCCAGGGCACTGGAATTATACAAATGAGTCAACCTTACTATAAGTAACGGTGCTGGCTATTACCTCTCAACGCCAACACAGCTCTGCGCGATTCCTCCCCCCTCAGCTTATTCGGGGCTTCACTCTTCACCCACCCCCATTAAGTTCTTACCGCCTATAAATCTTATATTATGACCTCTGCTCACCCAATTTGAAGACGTCCAGCGTTTTGGTCGGCCCCTGCGCGGTTATCAAAAAGTATAATTTTTAGCCATACATCGATGGCCAGTACCTTTTTGGGGCTGAACGCATAAAAATGTGTTAACAAACATGTTTGTTATGTTTCTACGAGTCGGGCAAAAAATTTACGGGGGGTTCAGACCTTGAACCCGCTGGATATGGCCTTGAACATGGTCTAATATCTTTTAGTGTAATTGTCGAAGTCTTGACCTTCCGTACGTAAAATGGTAAACTTTAAGAAAATGTTGTTCGATACTACCCAGTACAGCTTTAATTTAAGGAAGTACGATGGCCAGTTTACCTTTCGGGGCTGAAGTTTACCTTTTACAAAGATAAACTTCACAAAGGTAAATTAACAAAGTTGAATTCTGTCGAGGGTTTAAAGTTAGAGATGTCTCATTCAGGGGCGTCGTTTGGGAGGGGCAAGGGGGGGGGGGCAGTTGCCCCCCCAGTAATTTGGAGAAAAAATTATTATACAGCCCATGCTCCTTGAATGTCCGAAAGTAGACCCCTCTTGTTTGAGCATTATATGTTCAATGCCTTATATATGTTCAATGCCTTATAATGCTCAATGCCTTATTATTGCTGAATTATAATGCTCAATGCCTTATATATGTTCAATGCCTTATTATTATATGTTCAATGCCTTATAATGCTCAACATATTTATAAACACATTTTTATGCGTTCAGCCCCAAAAAGGTAAATTGGGCATGATGTGTTGCTAAAAATTATACTTTTTGATTCAACGATTTATGTTTATAAATCGTTGAGCATTACAAGGAATTTATCGTTGCCTAAAGTCGTATCTGACACTTAAAACAGCAGAAATAATTACCAATACCCATTTTTTTTAGCTGCATTCAAGGGGGGTGGGTGGGGCAGTGCAATTTACGTTCAATTACACTTCAATTCTCCTGATCAACATTATCCTGCTGATCCTCCTTATGAGAACAGCAAAAAAATTAAACACATTTTTATGCGTTCAGCCCCAAAAAGGTAAACTGGCCATGATTTCTAAAGTTTTCTAAAGTTTTTTTTGTAATTCCCCACTGAAAAATTCCCCCTCCCCCGAATAAAAACCCTGGATATGCCCTTGCCCATGTCGCTAGACTTTTTGAAGCACTGATGAGACATACTTGACCACTTTCATTGCCACGGCCTCTAATATCCTAATCTCCAAGACTTATTTTTACATCTAACTTCCAAGACTTATTTTTACATCTAACTTCCAAGACTTATTTTTACATTCTTCCAACCTTAAATATATCTGGGAGAAAACTTCTTCAGCCTTGGATATTCTTTTTTTACATCCTAGCTGTATCCATCATCCTATATATGTTTGCCATGGTGGGATAGCCTCCTATGTCCCTCTCGTTCTACATGTTAGATGTTTTTGGTTTATCTTTTTAGCCTTCTTTTTGAGCTCAGCTCCCTGTTGGCTTTATTTAATCATTTCTGTTGGTTTATTTTGTTTGAAATGAAAACCTTGAATCTTGAAGCTACAATCCACTCAATCAATTTTCAAGGAACCTGACGTAAACTAATCATCCACATTTATTCCTAATTTAAGCCACTTAGTGGTTACAACATTAATTGTTAAACATATTCTCGTGCCCTAAACTCTCAAAGCCTAAGGAATTTACTTATTTGGCTAACATTTTTACCTAGGACGCTCATGTGCATAATTCTAAGTTTAGTAGTTTTATCTTCTTATTTCATTCAGCGTTCTTCTATAGCCTTTGTTGGGTTCCACTGGATGGAATCCATTAAAATAATCCATATAAGAGGGGATAAAACACAACAACATTGTAAAATTCGTTTAGTATTTTGAATAAAAGGTTGTAATCAAGATGTTTCAAACTTAGCTAATCTTCATGGCAAAACCAATAACTTCCTAGTTTAGGTACCTGTTTACTTGGGATTTCCCCTTCCCAAGTAACAAAGAAATTCGCAAAAATCTAGAGAAAACCCCCTTCCCCCGCAACTGACGTTACTGAGTCTAAGCCTTTTCCATACTGTAGTACAATTTCACAGTTGTGTTGTTTCCCTCTCTTTCTACTGAATCAGAATTGCGATTTTAGGCCCAAATGTTTTTTAAATGATCTTTTACCAAATGTTTTGGAATTATTTCGAAGTTTTGAAAATTCAACAAGACAAAAGTACTGCAAAGGTGCTTTCAAATAACCACACCAAACCTTTTGTCAGGGTAATCATAAAGATCCAAAATTTATGTAGGTTAATTTTACTCCAATGCTACTGAAATACTACCTACAGTTTGACATATATATTCCAGACACTGCTATCAATTAATATTTGATATGAATACTTAACCTAGTGCTACTTCAACCTCCTCATATTTTCCCAAAGCTGATATTTCATTCTGGGCAAACCACTTTAAAAAAAAATTAAAACAGTAAAATTTCCCTGACATTATTTTTCAATTATATCAGACGGGAAAAGGGATCCTTTGGACAAGTCTTGGGGGAAGGGTTCCAGCCTTATTTGCAGGTATCCTGGCATAATGTGTTAATCAAGTTCTGTTTCATCAGAAGAAGAATTGTTCTGGTGAAAAATTACACGATGAAATGTGACACTTCTTTCTATGATAAGAAACAAATGGACAGCTAAGATGTCTTATGGAAACTAGATACATGGATTTCACTTACACATGAATTAAACATGGAATAAGTAAGGAAGCATGGATCAGACGGGGTTTGCTACTTTCTATTGAAAACATGCTAATGATGACAAGTTAATGATAGTCAGGAAATTATTATTCTTTCCTTTGGGGTTTTGTTAAAAGTTGTATGTGATAGGGTACAAAGGGGCGTGAAAAAGTCTCTTATTTTCTAGAAAGAATGTCATTTTGTGCAAACCTAGGGGCTCTGAAATAGTTGATAGTCAGTTACAATAAATAACTCAGATCATTTTTACTAGATTTATTGGACAAGAGAGAACCTGAATGTTTGGATACTTAACTATTAACAAATCAGAAATTGAATTGGGAAGGTTGAGGAAAATCAAACAGTTCGTGGTAACAAACTGTAAATAAGGAGCGACCCGTTTCAACAGTAACCGAAACTCTAAAAAACGGAATTTTGATACGAATAGATACATCAAAAATCAGATTTTTATGCTGATTTCAAATATATAAGTTTCATTATTAAGTTTCATAAGTCTTACCCACCAAAAGCTACGAGCCGGAGGATCTTTTACGGAGGAAAATTACGGGGGAGGATCTTTCAATGGAGGATATTTCCTTGGGGGAAGGGGCATTTTTATGAAGGGGCCACCGAATTTTCCAGCATTATTTAAAAAACGATCAGAAATTGAGATAAAAAACACAGTTTTTTCAACTTAAAGTAAGGAGCAACATTAAAACTTAAAACGAACAGAAATTATTACGTATATGAGGGGGTTCGCCCCCTGGTCAATACCTCGCTCTTTACGCTAAAGTGTTTTTAGTACTTTCAAAAGATCTATCTATTCTAATTAACCGGCCTTTGTGATTCAGGGGTTTGTGATTCGAACAGAATTCGAATCTTTAGCATAAAGAGCGAGGTATTGACTAGGGGACGAACTCCCTAATATACGTAATAAAAAAATACGAATATAGAAGTTTGTTACGTAAGTTAATTCGTATGTTACGTCAGAACCAGTTTTCGAGAAAGCCATTTAGCCAAAAAAAAGGTAAAATTAAAATGCAAATTTCGTTTTAATTGTTCATGAACGGTGAGCCAAAATCAAAGCTACATTAATTCAAAAACGTTCAGAAATTAAATAATAAAACAAGTTTCTTTTTTAATTGAAAGTAAGGACGACATTAAAACTTAAAACGAACAGAAATTATTCCGCATATGAAAGGGGCTGTCCCCTCCTCAACGCCTCGCTCTTTCCCCTAAACGTTTGACACTGTCTCACAACTCTACTTTTTAAAACAATAAAAACTTTAGTGTAAGAGCGAGGCGTTAAAAAGGGGACAGCCCCTTTCATATATGGAATAATATCTATTAGTTTCAAGTTTTAATGTCGCTCCTTACTTTCAGTTTAAAAAAATAGCTTTTTTTATTTAATCAATTAAAGGCTTCATAATTTCGAGACTAAATAATTATAGCTTCTAAGAGCCCACTTTGTTAGCATTATACGTTACAATGATTTTTAAACAATTCCAGAAGGAGCTCCAAGGGCGCACCCAGGATTTTTGTTCGGGAGAAGGGTTTTAACAACAACAAAAAATTAAAAAACATATCACAAACTTGTTTATAGGCATTTTGTTACGTTTTTACGAGTCCGACGAAATTTTGGGGTGGCGGGTTAAAACCTCGCACCCCCCCCCCCCCCTGGATACAGTCTTGAAGAGCTGAAAAGGGGAAAAGTCTTCAGTGAAATCAGCCAGTCACTCGAAGAGAACTTCTGAAATGCTCTCCACCATTTTTCTTTTACCGATTGTCAGAAGAGAACACAAGGAAAGTTTTACATAAGAAAATAAACTACGCTATGCTTTAGATTAACTCTATAATTCTTTTACAGCTTAATTTATAAAATTAAAAAAAAAAAAAAAAATCAGTGATACCATCATTTTTTGGACGTCTTGTCAGACTGTTTAATCAAAGTGGGAACGCACTCAGGGAGGGGAGGGGTTAGGCTTCGGCCCGGTCCCCGTGAAATCCTAAATTTTCCCGATTGTTTTGGTAATTCTTAGTCTAATTATCAAATATTTTCTTTTATTAATTGGCCCCTTTGCCCGAACAAAATATTGCACATTTTTTTAAGTAAGTGGGATTCGAGTAAGCGCAGTTATATTCTTGTTTTGGGCTTCCCCATCCCATAAATAAAACTCTAAGATCGTTATAGTGAAGCAATATTTCATGTAAGAGCCAAAGAAATGTTAAAGGACTGCATGAGTATTGTAGAATAAACTCCAAATATCTCTTGCCCTTGAATACAAATAGCAGCTTTTCCATAGGCGTGTTAAAGGACTACATGAGCAATTATAGAATGAAGTCCAAATATCTCTTGCCCTTGAATACATATAGCAGCTTTTCCACAGGCATGTTAAAGGACTGCATGAGTAATTATAGAATGAAGTCCGAATATCTCTTGCCCTTGTTTACGTATAGCAGTTTTTCCATAGGCATTTGAGAGGGACAAGCGCTTTCCATTTTTGGTAAAATTTGGAGGCTCTTCTAACAACTTTGAGAAGAGTTTCCTTGCGTCCCAGTAGAACTCCAAAAAGATTTTATTTCTACTCAAGAGTAAATCATCTCAATTCAAAAAATTTAGACGCTTTTCTTCAAAAAATAAAAAGTTTTGCTATGAGAATTGGTAATTGTAATATGAAAAATAATAAGTTTATTATTGAATTAGCATTTTACATTGGAAATTAGAAATTTTACGTCAAAGAATTGGTAGAATATTTTCCCTTTAAAATCTTTCACTTTATTTCAAAAGCAGGTAAGTTTACTACAAAATGGAGTGGTTTTCCTGAATTTCCTAGTGGCCTATGTGGGCGGATAAAGTTCCGGTAAAAACTCTTAATTCTGGTTATCGTACAAAATTTTTAGGAAATATAACTGAATAGGATTTCTACCAGTTTAAAGACTGTTAATGAATTACAGAATCTACAGGCTCTGAGGCGACACTAATTTTTCTCACTGAAAATAACTGAAACATTGTTACAGTATACTAACCTCAATTTCTGCTAAAATGCAGGCATATTATTCTCGTACATAGCGAAGATCGCTTTAACGAAGTTGTTTAGTATATACTATGAGTGGTTACCGCGCTAGACTTAAAATGGTTGTCCGTAAGGACGGGGATTCGAGTCCTGGTGTCACTGTTATTTGGCTTGGAACGGGGGTCATCGGTGTCAACGTAAGCTCAACCAAGAGTCAACCCAGCTCCAAATGGGTACCTGGAGAAATCTGGGGGGGGGGCTCAGGAAGCGTGGGATAAGTTGCCCCCAACCACGCATTGCACTACCGACCGAAGGCAGAGAATCAGGAAATCGGCATCTGCCTCATGCAGACCATTCGTCAGAATGTAAAAAAGTTTGCAGTTTTTTTTTAATATACCATGTGAGGGTATACATACGTTGGTACTGTTCTATTAGCTACAAGACACGCAAGATAGATGATAAACAAACAAGTCAAACGGGTTCTTTCAATGGAGAATTGGATTCATGCAGTGGTTTCTAACTGCCTTTACAATTATTAAACTTTTGTTTTTTGGGGTTTAGGGGGAGAAAGGTACCTAAGTTAGGTTAGGTTACGTATTTAATATATGCTATGCTTTACCCCCACCCCCCTAATGTGCAAATATATAGCCGAGATTTGATCTAAACTATTATATTTTCATCCTATTTTGTTTTATTTCATAAGCATTAACCAAACTTCACTTCTTGCATGTCTTGTAGCTAATAGAAGAGTAACCGTATGTTTATACCCTCTGTAATATAAGTATATACATATCTTACATACATTTGTATGCCCTGTTTAATATACATAAGATCTTCTATCGACATAGGGATTCTATTTTCTAAATTGAGAGGTGCCCCTCCTTTATCAAACGTCTTATTCACAATTTTCAGTATCTTACATATATTAGCCCTTTGGCACCGTGTTTTTAAAAAAAAATATTTATCCTCACAACTATATAATTGTATCATTCACTCACTAAATTACGAAAAGTTCTATAATTATTTTCTATACTCTGCCCAACAGGTTTCTTATGGTTTTAACTTACACAGAACGCTAAGCCCATCTCTCTTCAACATTGTTTTTCATTAACGGTTGAGGTACCCCTCTTATGTCTCTTAGGGCCAACTCATTAGGGCCATCAATGAATAAAATATAGACATGTAGATGAATTTTGTTGTTTTTCGATTTTTCCAATGAATATACCAAAAAGGGTATTTTCCAGAGGAAATACCAAAAAAGACCTTCTTCAAAATCCAGGACTCCAACCTCCCCCCACCCCCAAATTGCCACACCTGCTCAGGAACTTCTTGTAAAAAGCCCTTCTCTCTTCTATCAAAATTTTTCGCTATATTCCTAGATTTCTTTCAAAATTTCCTCCCAAACACATCATCTACTATATAAAAAATTTTCATCTATTGAGTCACCCTTAGGCGGGGAGATAGCCAGGGGTGGGAGGTTGAGACTTAAGGATCGACTCTTGGATCCCACATTTTGCATTTTAAACGATTTTCTCATAATTACCTGTAGTTTTCATACACTTTGCGCTTTATTATAGTTGTTTCAGAGTTGACAAATATGGACCCGCCCTAAAGTGTACGCCCGCTAAAAAAAAACAACGACAGAACAATCCAGCACACATGCCTACTTTAAGGTTATTTTTGTAACCTCGTCGGTTATTTCAACGTTACAATATAGCGTATACGGGAATACTATACAATCTTGGAGCCCCCTTATCCATTCTGGTGAATATTCAACGTACCCAATATGGAAACTTATTTAACAGCAACTTACAACTTTATCCAACTTCTACAAACTAAAATTATTTACAGAATTTTGGCCGGTTCTAGAATTTTCATGCTTTGTTATTCTAGACTTCGTATTTTACGACTTCCTTAACGAAATCACATCAAGCCAGAAAAAGTTAGACAGTATCTACACTATTTTTAAAAGACACGAATTGCATTGGTGTGCCATATACAATTCTTATATATATATGCTCATGGGAACGTATTTTTTTGTAAAAAAAAATCATGAACAATTTAATTCTGTAATGTGAAATATACTTCCGCAAAATTTAATATTCACAGCAATAAATTACAATACAAACCGCGAATAAAATTGGTGAAGAAAAGTTGACCAAGCAAACTTCAATTATTTCAAATTCACACATTTATTCAAACTGGCTATTATTATAATAGTTTAAATTGAATGAATCCTCAAAACCACAATCATAAAGGAATTTCAGGACAATAGAAAAAAACAATATTTAGTTATTTCTTCATTTTTCAATTCTCTGTCCCTATTCCCAGCAATTTACTTTCTCTTGAACTTTAGCATTACTAAACCTTTTGTGGGGAATAGACAAGAATTTAAAAATAGATAATGAAGAAAAATTATCATTTTTAAAGCCGTTTCCAGAAAATAATGCAAAAAAAATCAAAAAATCAAAGTGCAATATGTGTAGATTCATATTATAAAGCCTACGAAGAACTAGATACGAGGGATGGCTTCGAACCGAGTGGTCTAAGCCATGTAGGAACGAATCGTATCCTACAGTTGAAGTTCAGGTCTTATTTCCTTAAAATAAGTTTTCTGATTTTGACTTTTATTTTAGTCTTCAAAGTAAAAAAGGACCATATGTGAAGGTCATTCCAGATATCCAAGTTTACTGAATGTGGGCTTACCACTTAGAGAAAAGTTATGCATAAGAAACTTTCGTCGGGAAACCCTTCTTTAGGAGAAATTTCAAATGATTTTTTTCTAACTTGTAACTGAAATTGATAAAAGTTGTTTATTCAGAAATAGCCAAATATCTAAGCCTGTATTCACTGATGAAAAAAATTAATAATAATAAGCTGAACAGAAAAATATATAATCTTTGAGGTGAGGAAAACTATCTACATTTTCGGGAAATCATCATTCATTTTCATTTCATTTGTGGACTAGAGAAACAAATGAAACCAATATTGGTAATAGAAGGAAAATGTTAGAAAAAAAATCGCCGTCGGTACTAAGCCTACGAGCCTTCAGTTCAATGACCATATATATATATATATATTTGCAAACATACGACCGGTATCTAGGTCTAAAACGCTAAAATTTACAAAGCTACGATAAACCACCAGTAAAAACAGGTTTATCATTTTGGGATGGCTCACCACTAAAGACCCAGCATCACAGATGTCATTTATCTTTGAGGATACATGTTCTAAAAAGAATTTTTTTTCATAGACCTTTCCAATTTAGCCAAACTTATAACACAAACAAAGAGTCTCATCTCCCTTCCCTTGCTTTGCTCACTATGGTCAGTGACTCAGGGCTTCGTCCTTCGCAAATACAGCCTGACGTCATCTCTCTCCACTCACTTCACTCGCTACAGTTGGCAGCTACGGTCTTCGGCCCTCTCACATTTGTCATGATACCGATACGTCACCTTTCATTTTTTTTTTTTATTTAGCTTAAATTTTCCATCAGCTGAACAGCATTGATGTTTGCCAACCCCTGATCGTATCGATCCTTAAACATATTAAATTAAATCCTCAAGGATGTCGATACTCACCACTTTGGATATCCCAAAATTTACAACATCGAAACAAATGCTGCGCTGTTTAGATGTTGAATTTCAACTTAACTGCGTCAGTTTTTCGATTTTGTAATATACTTGTTCATTTTCGGCATAGAAGTTTTAGATTCGAATTGAGAAGTATTTTTCTCTTTTTTTTTATCAAGAAGAAACATAGTAGCACCATTTCATTCATTGTGTAACTCGGTCTTGCTATTTAAAAAAGGCTGAAGAAATTACATAGGCTATTTTAAATGAGCAATCATGCGCAAAACGCTAGAAGGCATTAGAGTTTTGCAGATAGAAAATTGCTGGTATTGGTAGTCTTGTTAGTTAAATGACCTGTGGTTAAGATAACTGAGGATCGATCCCCGAGGATCGCTCCTCATAAATAATGCCATAACATTGGAAACAAAACAGACATAAAGCCATTTCTCAGTCTGTTAAGTAGCCTTCCAATGATCTGTTTTTTTGTTAGAATGACAGGACGTACTTTGATTTGGAGATAAATTCTACCCGTTCCAATGGCCTGGTCTATCAGCATAATATTGAGTAGCTTATGATGGCACAAGTCATGCTAATAAAAGAACATAAAAAGAAGCAGAACATAAATGGCATTCTGTTTACAACGTAACTGTTCTGTTTTACTTCATTTTTTACAGTGGCGAAGTATGTTTTGACATTAATAACAATGAGGAAGAAAAGGCACAATTTTAGCGCTCTTCTCTTTATAACGAGAAACAACAGAGATTGATTACATCTTTCTGTGTTTTTGCACATTAAGATTTATCACTTGACAATACAACGTATCTCCAAAAAACTTTTACAGGAAGAAAGGAAAGAGCATTGAGGAAGTTAGACTGAGTATAAAATAGCAACTTAAAGAAATTGAGTTATTGATCACTTCCCGCGAAAGTTTTTATATAGCTTCGAATAGCATAGTCTATTTACTCTGTCATTTAGTTTCCGAAATGCACATTGGGTAAATTTAGGATTCAACCAATAAAAAGGCACTAGTGACCACTTTGAATAGTAAATGGAATGGTAGTTCAAAGCAGGTTTACTTTAGACTAGGGACAAAGCAAAGTTTCAGGGCAATGATGTTCCGAAGTTTCAATTAGAAAAAAAAAACACAAAAAACTTTTCGCGTACAGATTAATGAGGTCCACGTAGTGCAGGTGCTGATCTCCTCATAATCCGCCCTCAGTCGGGAGTGCTATGAGTGGTTGGGGACAAATCCTCCGACACTTCTAGTGTTATCCGTGTTATCTATTTGAAGCTGGGTGGATTTTTGGCTTGTCTTACAGGGACGCGCCGCTAATTAAACAATAGCCACCACCGAGATTCCGTGGATCTTAAAAAAAAATTTGCCTTGTAATGTTTGTGAATTGTCAGGATTAACAAAAGATCTCATTTTAGGCTAAAATAAATTCTATTTTTCCTGGTTAAACTTTTGTTTAATTATTTATTTTGATTGTGAGGGGTACGCACTTATATTCACTGACTTACAAAAAAGGGTGCATATTTAACACCATGGCGTTACATGAGATCCTTAGATGGAAGAAAATTTATTGTTGGGAATTGCAACTACTTATAAGTACCACCTCAACCTTTTTTTTTCTTTTTTTTAATAGCAAGACCGGGTTTCACAGTGGATGAAATAGTGCTACCATGTATGTAAAAAAAAAAAAAAAAAAAAAAAAAAAAAAAAAAAAAAAAAACACTGTTGCAATCCAAATCTGAAACTTCGGTGTCAAAAATAAACAAGTAAATTACAAAATGGATAAATTGACGCATTTAAATTAAAATCGAACATCTGAACGGCGCAGCATTATTTTTGATGCTGTAAGCTCAGGGAAAGTTGTCACTATCGACCCCCTTGAAGAATCAATTTAATATGTTTAAAAGTTGTTACGATCAGGGGTCGGCAAATAATATTTGCCAGATATATATACTGTTCAGCTGCAAATTCATATATTTATTTTTGCAAATTCCAATTCTTATATCCAAAATGTCAGCTATCAAAATAATAAAAGGTAATGTATGATAACAAACGAGAGAGGGTCAAAAGCCGTAACTGCCAACCGTAGCGAGGAAATTGGTTGGAGAGAGATGACGTCAGGCTATATTTGCAAGGGACGAATGCCTGAGTCGCTGACCATAGTGAGCAAAGCAAGGGAAGGGAGGTGACATTAGGCTATAATTACGAGGGCCGCAGGCCCAAGCAACGAGTGGGAAGCTGCAAAAAACGGCGGAGCTAGTTACGTAAGTTGCAATATAGTAAGTCAAGTGTAGCTGGCTCTTTTACTATTTACAATATAGAAACTAAAGTTAAGCTGACCCGCAGGTGAGTCGTTTGGGAGATGGGCTAGGTTCGGGCAACAGCCTATCCCTGACTATCTAATTTTATACCAACAAACCTTTTATAAGCAAACTTGGCTTCTTTATACCTGTGTAGGTCCAATGTCTGTAATGTGTAAATTGCTAGTAAAACCGCCATTTGTAATCTTGTTATCAGTCGTCACCTGCTCAGCCATAGCCAGAATATAAAAGCTTTAACTTAAATTCTCATTTACGGTTGAACCTGCTTCCAGTCAAGTCAATTTTATTTGAACAAAACAGAAATAAATTGAATCTCGCCATCCAAGCCGACTTGAGACTGAAAGCAAGGCCATATCTACGGGAGAGGGGGGTTGATCCCCTTCGAAATGTTTGTCCCACTCTTAAAAGCGTAACAAAATGCATATAAACAAATGTTTGATGCGTTTTTTAATTTTTTTTAAACACCACTCCCCAAAAAAAACCTCACCGAAAAAAATTCCGGATGCGGCCCTGACTGAAAGCAACATATTTGAAGCCAAGCATTGCTCATCTTCCTGAGAATCATCAAGAATGGCCTTATCATGGATTTGAGTAAAAATTAGACTTAGTCAAAACAAAAAAAAATTCACAAATGATTTTTTTTTAAACATTTTTATTCATAGAAAGGGTCGGTAATAGAACTAGCGAATTGTTAGGGGTGGATTATCATAAAGGTTCGGCACCTAGTAGTGTAGACTAACTAGATTCTTCTGTCAATTGAAAAACATTTTGAAACTATTTTGATTTCTATTAACTAGGTTCTACTGTCAGGTACTAAATCAATGGCGTTAACACAAAAATTAGGAGGGGGCAATTTGGGGGACAGTTTTGTTCTTTTTTTGAATTTTTTCAATATAAACACGAGGAAAATTCAATTTTCAATGAAAATACCCAAAAAAGGTATATTAAAAATCTAGGGCGGCAAAAGATATAGGGGGCACATGCCCCTCCACAAAAAATTGACTGCACAGTAATAAATATTTCGAAAAAAAAATTGATTATGTATTTATATTAGAGAATGATGCATCACTTACGCGTAAAGCAGCGACAGTATCATTCGTCACGTATACTTTCAGGTAATTATCAGAAGTCAACGGTGCATAAATAGCTAGTCGCAACTGTTTTGCTGCAGTTCGTTTTGGAGAACTCTCTCCAATCAAAGTAAAATAGTTTAATTCTTCTGTTAAGATGTGACATTCTGTTGCTTCCATTTGAACATAAATTGAAGTGTTGATTGTCTCATCACCCAATGTCAGAACGGGCTACAATAGGAAAATAAAATTTAAGAATTTATTCAAAATATTGAATTTCAGAAAGAGATACAATAAAGAAAATTTTAAGCGTTTTGTTTTTCCTTTCTGGCTTCAAGAGACTGAAGGCGAAAGAGATATTAGCGAGATTAAAGGTTGGCTTTAATCAAAGAGTTAAAAAATAATTAAAAAATGGCTATATACACTGTCAGCTTCACATGTAAAGACAAAGCCTTGTTTTCAAGATCAGGTGATTAGCAAATCATGGGCGTTTTTAATCACGAATTAGGTTATCTGGCACAAATGTATACACTGATAAGGACAGGCTGCTCAAAGATTTCACATCACAGGCTGCTCAAAGATTTTTGGAAAGTCAATGGTTGTGTAAAAACGACATTTGATGCTAATGTTGTAGCCAATCATTTTGTATTTCTATATTATTCTTCAATAAGATAGCTCCGATCATTTCTTCAATAATCTAGTGATTTATATGCTGATTTAGTGATTTTTTTCTGTAGGCAATATAAAAAATCACTAAAAAGCGATAAATCACTAGGTGCTGGCAATCCTGATCTCATCTACCTTGGTACTGTATCTCTATGACATCAAATCTGGGTGGAACCGCTAATTCTGTTCCTCATAGGCTGCAAAAAGATTTTTGGAAAGTCAATGGTTGTATAAAAACAAAATATGATGATAATTTTGAAGCCAATCATTTTGTATCTCTACATTATTCTTCAATAATATAGCTCTAATCATTTCTTCAATAATATAGTGATTTATGTGCTGATTTAGTGATTTTTTTCTTTAGGCAACATAAAAAACCACTAGAAAGTGATAAATCATTAGAGGTGGACATCCTGGTCTCATCTACCTTTGTACTGTATTTCTATGACTTCAAATCTGGGTGGAATAGCTAATTCTGCTCCTCAGAGGCTGCACAGAAGATTTTTTGAAAGTCAATGGTTGTGTAAAAACGAAATTTGATGTTAATGTTGAAGCCAATCATTTTATATCTCTATATTATTCTTCAATAATATAGCTCCAATCATTTCTTCAATAATATAGTGATTTATGTGCTGATAGTGATTTTTTTTCTTTAGGGAATATAAAAAACCACTAGAAAGTAATAAATCACTGGGGGTGGACACTCTGGTCTCATCTACCTTTGTACTGTATTTCTATGACTTCAAATCTGGGCGAAATAGCTAATTCTGCTCCTCACAGGCTACACAAAGATTTTTGGAAAGTCAATGGTTGTGTAAAAACGAAATTTGATGCTAATGCTGTAGCCAATCATTTTGTAGCTCTACAAGAGTTACTGGATGATTTCGGGGTAATTCTCCCCTATTGAATTTTTAAGAAAGCCTTTTACAATGTTCTTGAATGAAACCAAGCATTCTTTTGAAGCTCTGTCATTTTCCCGATGAGGTTTTTATCTTTAATGAGCTGCCAGATATGTAGATCATCAAACATACCGGCCTTTACCTTTTCAACGGATGAGACTGAACAGTTTATACCAAGGCCGTACCCAGAGGGGGGGTTAGGGGGTTTGAACCCCTTACGGAACGTTTTTTTGACTCGTAAATACGTAACAAAAACGGATATAAACAAATTTTGTATACGTTTTTGTTTTTTTTTGTGTAAAACCCCCCCCCCCAAAAAAAAAATCTTTGAGTAAAACTCCATCCGAAAAAAAAAATCCTGGGTACGGCCTTGGTTTATACATATACTGTATATATTATATGTATATATTTTTTATTTTTAAGAAAACAAAAGCGGTTCGCGCTCCACTTCTGCTTGTTAATTAAACTTTTTCTCGTTTTTTTTTCTCCTTTAATGGTGTTTTTTTTATGGTTTATGCAATTTTGTATGTTTGATTGTTTCATTTCATTTTTTTTCTTTTACTTTATCGTATTTCTTTTAAAGATAACTCGGTCTTTTTAAAAATTGTATTATTAGTTTTTTTTCGACATTTTTCTCATTGGTTATTCTGTCTTTTCCAGCATAGGAAGTGCTAATTCGCATTATTTTTTTTGTATTCAAGTTCATGTAACGTTTAAAGCAAAGTTTGACGTGGCAGAGTAAACTAAAGAAACATTATAATCTAGAAGGGCCTAAACAATAAAACCTCAACAGAAATTGATAAAAATCATTCCTCACTGTTTTTAGTATTATAACCGATGGCCAAAATTCTGATTTTTGTATATATCAGAAATAAAATTCTATATGATGGTGTAAAAATGTCTAATCCCTACCGGGTGGTCTTAATGCATGCCTTTTTAAAGCATCCCGAGAGTTATACGGACCCCCCCCCACCATAAGCTTTCTTTTGCTACACCTGTAGCAAATTAGAGATGCTTCAAAATTTATGTCAGAAATTGCACATTGAAATTTTGTGAGTGAATTTGCTACTTAAAACCATTAAAAAAAGAATGTTTTTTTCTTATATTATGCACTATAAGTTTTGATGGAGGAAATACCATTGAAAAACATATATTTCAGTTGATCTCTTGAGCACAGGAAGGTAAACATTTTCCTTGTTTTATGTAGGCTAATACCCATAAAATTCACTAGCTTTGCTGTCTTGTGAAACTTGTACCACTCCCCAAAATGAATATCCCCCCATAACATATACAAGAATGCATACCTGGCATCACATAGATCTGTTTTATGTCTCACTTAAGAAATTTAGAATGAAAGGTTAAGGTGGGGCTCCACGAGACATAGAGCCATAGATACGTCCTCTCGGATGTTTATGTGCATGGAAGGGAATAAAAATTACTTTTTTCACTTTTATGTAGTGAACAATCTATATTTCTTGTCCGAATAGACATCTATAACTTACAACAGTAAAAGCTTCAACAGTCAGAATTTTACCATATAAGAATCAAGTCAGTCAATACGTGCCCGCTGCGAAAATAAAATATCATCTTGCTCAAGAAAAGTTTTCGTTACACACGCAATCGCAATAAATAACCCTCAAAAATATATATATGTCAATCAAGGAAACACGATTCCATTCACCCTAAAAATAAAAAACAATAAACCAAACACCCGTCACAGGGGGGTAGGAACGTTAAACAAAAATCAAAACTTGTCTTTACCTCCCACTGGGGTTTTTCATTCGCCCCTCTTGGACTACTGAGTACTGTCAAATTCCAACTGTTTTCACCTGTCAGCAGTCCACAGTGCTGGAAGCTTACCACAACAGGTTTCTTCAAACTAAGACCTGACGGTCCGCATGCGATCAGCGGGCTCAGCAAAGTCTGTCTCTCTGAAAATGCAATTGGAATTGTAGTTTCGAGCTTAAGATAAATAGCCTGTCAGCGAAGAACATATGTTAGTCAAATAGCAAGTTGACAGTTAGGTATCGATAGTCATTCGTTTTAAGTCTAATTTGTATATGATCTATAATGGCCTGCTATTTGGTCCAATAAGGTATCATACCTGGTCGTCACTTGTAATTGAGGCTATAATCAAACAAATATTAAAATCGAAATCCTACAACTTGTCTCAAATGCAGGTCTGAACGCACTATGATAGTGCACAATCTAATTTGCCAACCAACATTTGCAAAAATCTGCTTAGTCACAACTAAACACATTTGAAACGATGTCTGGGTCATGTAGATTTTTGCTTCAGTAGCCAAATTACAAGTAGCCAAATTACCACCCAATTTGTGGAGATTGGCTCAATCTAGGGTCATTGCTCAGCAGAGTTTTTTGGGGTGGCAGGGGGCTGTATGAATAAAGTATTTATTTTTAACAGAAAAGTTACGCTACCGAACCTTTTGCAGCAAACGTGAAGCAAAAATAGTTGAAGATAAAAGAAATTAGTCGTCAAATTTCTTATATCATAAAAATGGACAAAATTTAAAAGTAGATTTCATTAGATATCAACTGTCAACGATAATATTCATTTCAATGCCCAAATCTAATATCAAAACTATCTAGGGTCGTGATTCCCAACGTGGGGCGCAGGTCCCACCGATGGGACATGCTAATATTTTGGTGCGTCATAGGCATGACGAGCACCCTTCAAGTGACTATACTTTAGAGCCTTAACTTCCCAAAAAACATTTCTCCTCTAAATGACGTCACATTCAAATGCATTTAAAGAGCAAAAAAGATAAATGACAGTATTGCAATGACCAGGGTTGCCACAGTCAGTAGGATTTTACTAGATCTAGTAAAAAAAAAAAAAAATTGTAAATTTAGAGGATCTAGTAAATTTCCCGAAATCTAGTAAACACTAGTAAAAAGTCCTGATTTATAGTAAACAAAACTTTTTTTTATTTTCCATGAATTCAGGGGAAAAAATTATCGTAAACATATTACAATTTATAATTTTTGCTTGTCTGTTTTATAATTTACAATTTTGCTTGCCTGTTTCAGAGACAGACAAGAAGTCACCCATGTCCATAAACAAACCCTTCACTTCCGGCGTCTAAAGGTCGACAAAATCAGCTTTCTGTGCATCAAATCTTACCAACTAAAAATTAAGCTATAATGACACTTGTATTTGTGATGATTGGGAATCTATTGGAATCAAAACAAAAGCCAACCACCCAAGGTAATTAGGTGAATCTCCTCAGTTTGAAAATTTTTATTGAGGAAAAAGGAGCCAGCTGAGAGAAATTAAAAGTAAGTAGAAATGTAACATTATATATATACTATATATATATATATATATATATATATATATATATATATATATATATATATATATATATATATATATATATATATATATATATATATGTAAGAATTTCGAATAAGATGTTTGATAAAGAAGGGGCACCTAGCAATTTAGAAAATAGAATCCCTATGTCGATAGAAGAGCTTATGTATATCAAACAGGGCATACAAATATATGTAAGATATGTATATACGTATATTACAGAGGGTATAAACATATGGTTACTCTTCTATTAGCTACAAGACATGCAAGAAGTGAAGTTTGGCTAATGCTTATGAAATAAAACAAAATATGATGAAAATATAATAGTTTAGAAACAAATCTCGGCTATATAATATACGATACTATTTTATAGAAGTAAACATTTTTTTTTATTATCGTGTTTCTTTGAACTTTGTATATTATATATTGTGCTCTTAAGATTATACTGTAGGCTATATTTTTGTTAACTTTAAGGCTTTCTATACGAAACCCTGTCCCAAACTCTGAATTTTTTTTTAGCATTGGCTCTTAATATTTTCAAAATCCATTTTACAGGGCGTAATAGCTACCATAGATTTGAAGACTAACTTATAGTCTATAAATATATAGCTATAAAATATACAGGGTTAAAAGTGTACACTAAATTAAGAAAAAAGAGACAAAATCTTTAATGGAAGGTAATAACTGATTTGCAATTCTTCTAACTTACCATTTAAATCTGGTCGATCTCGGTCATCCACAATGATTGCAACATAAATTTCTTCCGATTTACCATGAGGAACGGCTCCTTGTGGAACAGTTAGAAAAACACCCGCCTCTGGTAAAACTATTTTGGCTCCAGCGGAAGTTACTGTAGCCCAAGTGCAAACATTAGGCATTTCAGGGTAGGTCGAGTTTCTTCCCTCAGAATCATAACTCTGAGAAGAACCACCAGAAGCTAAAAGAGTAACTTGTAAGTTAGCTGGAAAATGTCCTGGTCTTGAATACTTGCCACTTTTTAGACTGTTGAGTCTTTCAACTTCTCGATGCACACATCGTAAAAGACAGCTATTAATGTCAATTTAAACTGAAAAACACACTAAGCATTTTCCCTGTTAATTCATTACTTTCTCTACCTCAGCCATACTCAAACTTCTTCTCTGGCCACATACAGGGTTCCCCAGCACAATTTTTAGAATGAAATAGAATC
This sequence comes from Artemia sp. Qi Xiang Cuo, assembly GCF_049724085.1. Lineage (NCBI taxonomy): Eukaryota > Metazoa > Arthropoda > Branchiopoda > Anostraca > Artemiidae > Artemia > Artemia sp. Qi Xiang Cuo. Next base: position 42,343,536 of record NC_142806.1, read on the forward strand.
TACAGACATTATTCAAATTGTTTTGACAGCACAACAACACAACACCTGTTTCTAAACTGACGTCGTTCTGGTCCAGACATTGCTGACATAACAGCCATTAAGGTTTGATTGTACCTTAATGAGATTATACCAAACATTGAGGGTATGGGGCTCGTAGAAAACACTGCACTATCCAAAACTATACTTCAGTAGACATTTTTTTTTTTTTTTTTTTTTTTTTTTTAGTAAAAGGGTAGAGAATAACTAGTACATAAGATCTCAACTGCTGAATTAAGAGTAGTTAACTTGTTCTTCTATACCTTTATATTGGCAGATGTAATGGTTACGTAATCCAGATAGACGATAAACGTTGGTACATGTCCAAATACTTTACAGTAGTTATCGAACAAGAGCACACAAATCATAGTCAAAACGACAGTGTTGACTTGGTAAAGACCTGTATGTCTCCATGTGTCTTTTACCCTGAAGCCATCACACAGAACGGATCTTCGTAGAAACATAGAAACGTCGTAAAAACGTAGGATCTCGTCGTGGAAAACTCATTAGATGTAAAATTCAAAGGTTTAGAGCCCTTTCAAAGATCAAAACCCAAGAGAATAACTTGTCAACATTCATTTGCCCCCAGAGTCTCACAGAGTAAAACCTCCAATTTTCCCACCCACAATATTTATATTTTCCACACAAAAAATATTAAGTTCGTATCCCCTCCAGTACCAGCCCTGCTCCACCATCGCCCCTCACAAAAATGGATGTAGCATTGTGACTTCCCCGGCTTTCGATAATTCACAAATTATTTAAAGAAAGGTTGTTAAAGATTATAAATCCATTATAATCATTTTATATTCATTCCTCGTTTTATATCCTCCTTTCAAGCTTTAAATCTGCACTTTTCTTTTTGATTGAAAAGCTTTTTTTTCATACACATCATGAGACGCATGCCACATATGGCAGATTTTGCCATACATAGCAAAAGGATACACGTCGTAGTGGTAGTGTGCCTCTGCGCTGTGCAGAGAATAACATGCATGGTGGAAAAAGTTGTGCTGTAGGATATGCACCAGGTGGCAGAAAGTGAGTAACACCTCGATTTTCCCATAGCCTTTTAATAGAACACACTTATGTTGCAGATCGACTGATTCCTCTTTCTTTAGGACCGTCTTCTCATGAAATGTGCTCTAAATTCATTGTCCTAAAGTTTCAATTTTCACATAGCGGCGAGAAGCTCCTCTTTCGTTTCTAAGAAAGTGGCCAAAAATCACTTGCGTTCTTATCATAACAAATGTTCGAAATGTTCCCCATAGATATCTTAAAAAAAAGTAAATGATGTCCACTACTTTTATCATTCAGTGCCTAGAGTGATATATAATACATTACCACTGTTGCGTACGAAGCGATAAAGATTTGGTTTTTCCCCTTTCCATCTTTTTTTTTTCTTGACAACAACATTTCTTGATTTAAGGGTTTTTTGCTGCATTATCAAGGGAACCAGAAAAGAAGGTGTCACATATTTAGAGATACTTTTAATTTTTATTTGTGGGTCAGAAGCTGTCCATGACTTTGTTACGCAAGGGTAGAGGAATAGCTATGGTCTGCTTCACAATGGCTTCAATGAGTTCTAATGGTGTAACTCAGACTCTCTGCAGAAACTTCGTCCTTGAATTAACCCATAAGAGAAAAAAATCCTGGAAGACTAAGACCTGAATATTCGGGTACCCACTCAAAATCAGTCTTAATGCTGATAACATGGCCTTTAAAAATCCCTATTAGCCAATAGCAGAGCAGGTTTGACCTGTGAGAGCTTGCTCCACGATGCTGGAACGAGTTTCTAACTGATAATAGCCAAAGCCTTCTTGCAAGTTTCAACAGAAATACAGAAGGATTGGCTTTCCTTATGTGCAGAATATCTATGATGCTGCTGGATTGAACTAGTTACCCTCTTTAGCAGTTCAACTGTCTACAGTTGGATGGACTGCTTTCGCCGGCTACAGTGGACTTTCCCACGATATCATACCTTTTAATGTTCTCCATTTGTTTTTTTAATTCTGGCCCTATCACCCGAACTGATATATGAGCTAGTTTTTAATATTCTAGAGCAATCCCATCTTGTAATAAAATATGACGTATCATATATTTTACTCAAACTCTAATTAAGAATTAGTTATGTTCTTAGACAACACTTCTACCATGTCTAGCAGAAAAAAGAGCGATAAGTACCTGAATAAAGAAGATATTATAATCAATGTGCATCATGGTCGTTTTGGGGATTACTCTGCTCGAAACAATTTGAAAGGTAAATTATTAAAGCTTGGTTTATATTTTAACAATTAGTTACTGCAGTAAGATCATACAGCATCACACGAAACAAGGCTAAACTGTCGTGTGGAAGGATGCAGAACTGAAATTCCCACCATACAGTCTCTAAATTAGTTCGAGTTGGATGAAGAAAAAAGATACACATACACTGAAAGTACTTCGAGTGGTCGATGACAGAGGCGACTGTGAATGGAAGGCAAGACGATTCTCTTGTTTTAAATGAAATATTAGACGCAATTTTGATCTGTCTAACATTAAATCTCACGTTATATATACCAGTGGCACTATTTCAAGGCATAAAAATAAGGAATTTTTTGTGACCGTGACAGACGTTTAAAAGAGAAGAAGAAGGAAGAGAAAGAAGGAAGAGAGAAGAAGAAGGAAGAGCTTGTGAGAACAAATAATTCATTCTCACTGCATACTTTCAGTGGCCAAAGGTGATGATTCATCTAAATAACTTACTTGATTTTGTTTACGTAATGAATAAACTTTTGGGGTGTTTTGAGAGATGGCGGAAGAATAGGCTTGAAAATTAGCGTTAGGAATACTGAGTCGTATAGACTTAGAGTCGTTTAATGATTAAATGAGGATGAAATGGTGATGTTAGGTAACGAGAAAAGAATTAGTCCGAATTCTCTTGTAATCGAAACTCAATTACAAATTTGCCGAACTGATTAAGGACTATATAATCAGCATTACAAATAACAAAAGGAAAAACAATGAGGTATTATTTTAAGAAAGTGATATTATACTAAATGAAATTCAACTAAAAATGATCTAAAATATTATATCGCAAAACCAATAGTTAATTCCAATTATATTGTATCAAAAAACCTTTTAGGTTAGTTGCCAAAAAAGCAAAACTTGCACTAAAAATATGCACAGGTTTTTTATTTTTTTTTTCTGAGTGATATGCCTTATTTCTTGTTTGTATTATTTTTCATTCCTGGCTGAACTTCCTTAAAGTAATGATGTTAGGACTATTTTAACTTTGGTTCTAGTTTTTGTTGTCACGTATTTTGTTGTAAATCTATTTTTATTATTTATTTATTTGCTTAGCTGATGATGGCTCCTAGATATAGACCAGAAATATTCATTTAGTAAAATTTCGCTGTCTTAAAATAATTCCCCTTTGCTTTACCTTTTGTTATTTGTATTATGTTTAGGCAGTGTGATCTTCGTCAGTGGCGTAATTCTGTCACAATCCTGGGGGGGGGGGGGGCAAAGTCGGAGCCAATTTTTCCGAAGCAAATGAAAATGACAGTGAAAAATGAGCCATATATTACCATAAAGGCAAAAATATACTAAAAGAAAACTAACACGTTTCTCTGGATGCTTGAATTAGGCAGGCTTACCTTAGTTTTGACAAGGTTTTTTGCAGAAACTAAATTTCAGCTACAGGGGAGCAAACTGGGGCCTAGAGGAGGCAATTCTTGCCCCCTCGCCCCATAAAAAATTACGCCCCTGGTATTCGTTGTTATTTATAACGACGAAACTGCTTATTATATATATATATATATATATATATATATATATATATATATATATATATATATATATATATATATATAAGCAGTTTTACGCAAAATTTTCGAGCTAATACAATACTGCGATGTAGGAGTTTAAAATACATACGATCTTAACTTAGAGTATCTGGCTGGGGATATTATTGGGGAAAGTAAGTACTATAGATGTATGGGAGGATAATAGTTAATGCAGGACTCAATCAGCAAAAAGACAGCACTTATTATCCATTGCAAAAAAAACACAATTTTTAGAATATGCATATCAAGCCAATTAGTGCAATGAGCAAGGCGATTCTCTCCTGAAATGGCAAACTGTTTGGCCTCTGCGCAGAATAAGGAAAGACTTACTAAACTCCACAGCTAGAATCCCAAAACTGTGTTGGGCATGTATTTCATCCTAACTGTCGTGGAAATTACAAACGTTTCCTCTAAAATACTTTTTTCTTACTCTCAAATCCAAAGCATGAGAGCCAACGATATTCTAAGGATTTGTCCCATTCGTCCTAAATTTTGAACTGAATCAGACGGCTTTCACATTTTTCCCAACTTACCCCTTCCCCGTTAGAATCAAATTCTGCGCATGTATCTACTAAGTGTTTGAATTTAAGTTAATTTTAAAATTCAATGTAAACATTCCTACTGCAGAATATACTTTACAACGTTTAGACCAAACCAAATATGTTTCGAAGTTCCAGAAGGTGGCCTTTTATCACCTTTAAAGTTTTCCCCATTTTTCCGAGTTTCCTCTATTCAACCATAGTTTGAATTAGATACTTTTTGCATATGAATGTCCAATTACTCCAATAGATTTGTTCCCAAAACCGAGGAATAACGTTTTCAAACCCCAAATACAATTCAAAGCCATAATCGAACACAACTTAATTAGGCTGCATTTAACCAGACCGAAATATTCCGGAAGTAGCATTCACAAAAAACTTCCTTCGACTAGAAATAAGCATTATAGACTGTTAACTGACACGATATTATTCAATTATGATGTGATAAATGCTTTAAACTACAATAGCAACAGTGCTGAATGGAACACCTGTCCTGACTAAAAAAAAAGAAGAAAAACATAAGCGGAAGGGGAGCCTGTTTCCTGTTCTACTGGATCAAAAGCAACACTTTTGAACTTGACAGTTCTTTACCTTATAAAAACTACAAATTTATTATACACATAGGCTTGTTCAATGAATTTTGAGGAGAATAGGACAATATCAATTCGTAAAATATGACCATTTTTTAAAGGTGGTTTCCACGTTTGTAGCCCAAGGAAATCTATGTCCTCAAGATACCCATCCCAATCATCCGAAACTTGAAAAATATTGGATACATAAATAATGTTGGGCGGCCGAATACAAAACTATGGTATTAATGTACGATTTATTTCGTCCATTAATGCGATTTTTTTTTATAGCTCATCTGTTTTACGAATATAATCCCCCTCCACAAAATGGATTTTTACGTTTGAGCCAAGTTTGCACCAGGAAGCATCAGCAAAATATCGCGTCCTTCACGTACACTCCTCCTCCTATGAAAACAAAAGTAAACTTTTCAAGAGAAGGAAACAAAAAGCAAGTTTTATGCCTTTTCTTTGGATCACGAGTATAAATAATGGATAAAAAAAAATACTAGTAGTTCTTGATTTGAACAAAAATGTGGGTTATTCCAATTATGTTATCTCTTTGACTAAATTTCGTTTTGTTTGGTTGCATCATTCTGGATAACTTGAAGAAACCAATTTTTTTTTCCAAAATATCATATAAAAGGTAAGGACAGAATGACACCGGCATTTTCCACCTTTTCTTTTTTAAACATTTTTAAACTTTTTATAGTCTTGTTTCGAACCCTTTCCCGAGTGTATTTAGTGAAGGAGAAAAAAAAACTAATTGCGGAATCCACGTCAAATTTTTGTCTTGACAAGTAATAAGGTGATCCCTACAGATGAGTCCAATACTTTTTCTAATAGAACCATTCCATAGAGTATGCCTAAGCTAGAAATGATCCCCGGAAACCAAGTTAAAACAAATATCAGAGGGACAGTGATTATTAGTTTTTCCTAAAGAAGTATTGATTAACAGTCAATTATTTTGATCAACGAGATGAATCGAATAACAAATCCATTTCTGTCGGCTAGATTAGCGGATGTAGCTAGTATTTAGGGACATCCGAAAAAAAAAAAATCAAATGCCAGTAAAACTTGAGGATTCATGAATTTTTTTAATTCGGCCTATGCTGAACCCTTTTTAAAGTCTTGGGCCGGCTGGCTGAAGCACATTGGCTTCGTAAATTTAAACTGTTTCATATTCCGTACATAAAACTTGCCAAATTAATTGTTATTTAAGACCAAGGAAAATGTTACCAAGTATAATTAAAAGCAGTGATGTTAAATAACGAAACTTGGGGAGGGGACAAACTTCGAAATCTCGGAAAGGCAATTTTATTTCTTCAGCTTTCTTCGGCTTTATTTCTTCAGGTTTCAGCCTCAGCTTCAGTGGCGTAATTCCGTCAAAATCCCGTTTAAGGTTGACAAGGCCGTATCCTGGGGGTTGGGAGTCACGGGGTTTGAACCCCCCCCCCCAAAAAAAAAGTCTGACGAGCAAAAATGCATATAAACAGAGTTTTGATGCGCTTTATTAAGTTTTTTTTTGTAATCCTCCCCTGAATTTACGATCATTAAACTTAAGAACTAATGTAATTAAAACTGAACTCAGAAACCCTTCGATTCCAAATAGCAACACAGACTGCCTTTTGGAATCTAATAGTTTCAAAAGATAGCTGGATAGCAAAGTTAATTCATTGTAAAGTTAAAAAGAAATAAAGTGATATAAAGACTAAAAAACCCAACGATCTAGTAGAAGAGATTTAAACACACACAAGACAACAACTACCAAAAAAAAACATAATAAATAGTTACGGTACATAACGGACTTGCTACATTCTGAAACCACCAGATTCCAGAGGAAAACGCGTATTGCCTTTTGCTATATGATTCAGAAGTCACCTCCACAGTTAAGTTAAGTAGTTTATTCTTCCTTGTTTCTTTTTTTTTTGGTTTCTTGTGTCAAGTCTCCGTTTGCTATCTCATTGGGTATTTTAGTCTTGGATTATCTTTTATATTTCCCTGTTTTCAGCGGTGAGGACGAGACGCGGACATCAGCTCGGAGCATCAACCATTTTTCCCTACCACTGGCCTTGATCCGCTGTTCCTTATTTAATAGTCTAAGACTTCTCTATGTTTCTTTTATCTTTATACCTTATAATTAAATAACCATATTCTTTTGTTTTAGAACAATCAAAGCTAGGTCTGAATTATGAGTTTACAATCGTTTGGTGATAATTTTGCAAAAGCAGACTGACTATTTTCAACAAGCATATGTGGTTTTAATATGCATAGGAAAAAGGCATAACAATAACCCAAATAGGCCTACTGGGTCTGCAATAAAATGAAAATTTAAATCGCAGGAGTAATGGAATAAAGATTCTCTGAAAGAGTACCCAAAATATATTTTAGTACTATAGTTCAATTTATTGATTTTTTTCTTACCAAAGAGAAAAAAAATGAAATTCTGGCCCACAGACTTTTTTGGCTTAAAATATCGCTCATTTTCCTCACTATTTCACTTCAAAAAGGTATTAATCCGGTGTTCAACCTGGTCTTATACGAAACTATTTTGAAGTGGAACGAACTCGAGGCATAGAAAATTTCTGCTTTTTTCAAAAGATCAATGCGAAGATACTGTTTATGAATTCATAGATGAAAAGAACTCCCGAAAACGAGAGTTCAGGCAGAATTCGATGTCCTCAGCGGGAGAATTTTTATGGAGTGTCCCTCCCCAAAAGGACCGAGGGGCGCACTTTTTTTGTTTTTACTATTACAGATTCTGGAAAGGGTTACACACGATGTAGATTCATGGATACAAAACAATTTAAAGAGATCGTGCACACGCAGCAGGTTCAGAGGCAAAAAGTCGTGTTCGTCGGCAAATGACAGTTCGCAGAAGACTGGAGTTCATGGGAGACAAGTTGGTGAGAAACCTGCAGACTCTCACCTCCATAACTGCGACCTCATTACGGGATTCCGGTAGCCTCTTTGGTATCTGGAGCTAAAGTATTCTTGGGCCCTTAAACTAATGTCATATTGGGCTAGTTTCTGTGTATTTTGTAAGCAAGTAAATACAAAAATTTGGCTGTCAAGTTTTTCTGAATTTACCGGGTCAAACACCAATTCATGCTTGTATGGTCACAGCGAGAGTGATTTTAGGGAGATTACACAACCAAATTAAAATTTTAGAAACCTAGCAACATTTTTCTAATCGTAAACTTAAAACTACGAAAAGCTCTATATACTTACCCTCACTGGCACATTTTTTTAATACGCTCTATGGCGTCCATGCCTCTGAGGAGTTAAGCTTCCCCTCTCGCCTTTGCAGATGCCCTGCTTACCTGTTATTTTGTCCCCTCAAGTCCAATCATTCATTGAAACTGAGGAAAACGCCACGATCACATAATACTTCTACATCTTTCATTGGAAAGAAAATATAGCCTTTTGATAGTCAGTATGCGACAAATGAAAAGAGATGAAATTCTTCGGCACTCCTAATGATTTTACTGTTTAGGTCAAAGCCATGCATAATTCAAATTATATTTTTAAAATGGAAGAAACTCTGCGACAACACATCTTTTAGCACAAAGCCAAACGTCCATTTCCCTTGATTGATCACCTGCCTTGGATAGCTAATAAAAAACCTAGTTGAAAGAGAAATTAAAAGTTGATAAAGAAAAGACTTGAAAAAGGAGCGTAATGATGATGAAGTGTTATGAGTTTATTCCGAGCATGGTGAGAGGTTTGTAAGCTTTTGGAGATGGTATGTCCGACGCTTATGAAATAAGCACATATTCAGAATATTGAAATGACTAACTATAATGAAACTTGAAAGTTAATAGAGATCCCTCCACGAATTGAAAAAAGAGATGAAAATTAACGGTAACCTTCAGAAAGAAGTAAAAAGAAGAGTTCCAGTATCAAGCCCCGTGAGATGTTTCTACAGCTGCAGCCAGGACCGTATCCAGGATTTTTACTCGGGGGAGGTTTTTTTTTTTGGGGGGGGGTACAAAAACTTTAAACAACGCATCAAAAACATCTTTTATGCATTTTAATTATGTTTTTACAAGTCGAGTCGGACAAACATTTCGCGGGGATGGGTTTCAAGCTCCAAGGATGCAGATAAGAAGAATCTAATGTTTCCCTCAAAGGGGCTCGATCGAGCTCGGCAATCCAACACAGTAACTATAACTGTTGGCGTTGACAAGGTTTTGTCGAACGAATTCCGCCAGTCCGCCTAGTAATTAAGGCAACAAATAGAGATTGTGATACCTTTTTCCCTCCTCCCACAGAGGGAGATCATGTCCAGGTCATAAAAAAGCACAATTATGAGCTTCATATTTACTTCTAACCTATTTTAGTTTGCAGCAGATTTAGCCTTCAGGTAATAGAGCTTTTGACAAAAATTACGGGCCATTCTTTTCAACTTCGACTGTAGGGACTGAATTTAATCCTCTACCGTGGAAGGGCATAGCTAGGACAGTGCCTGTTACTTCTTGTTAGGTTGAGGACTGAAAAATCTTTCGGGTTATTGTTCTGATGATACCAATTTCGGAGTCCCTCCTTCCCTTTTCTCCCAGAACTCAGCTGAGATCCTGATATTCTGGTAAATGTCCTGATGGCACTTTTATGTGAATCCTTTCCCCCCACATAGGTTGGATCAAGTCTGGGCTCCCAAAACTGTAATATTAGGGCAGTTATTCCCAATCAAGTTTGCCTAGAATTGGACAAAACCCTTCCTCCAACAGAAGTCAGAACGGGAACATACCTCTAGAAGATATGAGTTACTATTACATCAAATTAGATTAGATTGAACCCTCTCGTTATCCCTCTCGATATGATATCCCTCTCGCCTAGATGTAGTCGAAGAATTTAGGGATCCCTCCACTTTCCTTCTCCAAATTTCTCTAACATTAGCTCTTACTTTACAAAAAATTTATGGGAACTACAGTTCAAACTTGTCCTCGCAAGGCACTCAAGGAGTGGCGACCCTCAAGGTAAGTATTACCAAGAATCTATCATAGCTGCTGTCTTGGCCTCAGGAGGCTTTGTACTGTGATGAGTTGTTGTTTTTTTTCCATCCCTGTAAAGGAAAGACTATGTCAGACAACCCATATAGCCCAACTATGGTGCTCACTCCTATTTCGATCAAAATTTGATTGGGATCTGATAAGCCTTATGGCAGACGCTCTGCTGATGACAAAATTGGGTCCGTTTGCCTCCCCAAATTTCAGATTAGACATGAACCCCCAAAAACTACGGCTCGAATACTTCCTATTACTTTTCACCAAGTTTGGATAAGATCTGTGATAAATGTCCTGACGACAAGTATTTAGGGGCTCCTTGCGCTTTCCATCCCTTATAGAGTTCGGGCTCGGTTCTGACCCTTAATAGACATAGTGTGGACACTAGCCCTCAGTTTCTACCAGTCACAGTCGATATCCGACAATTCCTTCTGACATATTTTTTTTATGACAAGAGCTTAAGGATTCCCTCCCCCACAAACATCGATTGCGTCATGACACCTCGAAGGAAAAATTAAGACGCGTAATCTTGATTCTAAACAAGTTTGATTGGGAGCTGACAACCCCTTCTGGTAGATATGGCAATGACAAGATGCCGGACGCCCCTCCTTTACCTGTCTATGGTAAAGGTAAAGGGTTAGAAAATGGAGAAATCTCCAATTTTCTGTTTTTTAAACCAAATCATTAAAAAATCCAACTATATCAAGTAACATTTTGAGTAAAATTAAATGGAAATAACATGTGCGGACGAAGGCAACGAAAATAAGACCAGACCAAAACAAAAAGAAAAGCAAAAGGAACGTCTAAAACGAAACAAGCATAAACAAAAACAAATTTGTAAATTAAAAATATATATATATATTATATAAACAAAAATCATAAAATACATACATAACAATTTACTTACAGGAAGACGAAAGAGTACTGCTAAGACTTCGATCAGATTCGGGCTTATTCATAGAGCTCATGGGGCTAGGTGCGGGGAGCGGACTTTGACTGATCTCCTTTCCTAAGCCACTTGGAAAGGCCATAACATGTGGACTTTCATAAAGATGCTCTGAAGACGGGGATAATACAACATTTCTATTATGAGATCTGAAAATTATCAGGGGGCTTAGAACATTCAATCAACAAGTCTTAAGAAAATACCTCGAATTTAACATAAATGAAAATTTCCATGGTTTTTGAACAAAAAAAAGTAAAATTTGGCCAATTTTAAATATCGTAAAATACAACTCATTACCCTAGGCTCCAAAAACTTTAAAGGGGTTTTAAAAACGATTTACCTGTTCAAGCATGTATACAGTATGGGGGGGCTATCGGGCCTGCCCCTCCTGAAATTTGAAGATTTTTACAATTTCCAGTATAACTTCCAATGTCTTGCAAATACTTTAAAGGCTTTTGAGGTTTTAACGATCCAAAATAAACCCTTTCGTGTCTACAAACACTCTGAAAGGCAGATTTTTCAGAAATCCTGATGAAAGAAAAAACTTTTTACTGTAACATCTAAGGGTTCTTTGAAGAATTATATAAGCCAGAGACTCCATTTGGAAGATGGTTAGGATTAGGAATGCCACTCCACCTAAGGTTAACGAGTCCGTTAGTGCACAAAAAAGGATATTTTTCTCGAAAGTTTACTATTACACACATTTCATTGAAATTTTTTTGAAAACTATTCTTAGAATCCAAATCTAAAAATAGACTTAGAGATTCTAATTAACCATATATGGAATGGGGCTGCCCCAACCTTGATTAGTAAAGCAAAAGGGATTAAAAATGAAAATGACTGGGCATCAAAAATTCATCCTAATTTACTCTTTATTTAAGGAACTTAGTCTCGTTGACTTAATTTTTTTTAAAAGGTCTCGCTCACTGAATTCTCGAAACCACCAAAACGATTCATTTTGGTGACACTTTTACCTAGGACATTCAAATCGCTGCATATTCTAGGTTCAGACCCCTGGAGAACTTCAGCTCTTGTCGCTCTCCAAAACAGAAATGCGGTTCCTAATCAGGCTACAAGGGTTCCAAAGGCTACAGGGGGTTGAAGACCAGGGATACTTTAGCAGAGTGGCTCAGGGTATGCCCCTAACAAATGCCACAATTCCACCAATAGTTTCTAACGGTTTCTGTACAGAAACATTTTAGATGTTGTTTTAAAAAATATATAGACCCCACTGAAGGAAGTCTTATGCATATGCCTACCGGGGATCCATGTTCTAAGACAAATAACTTTTAATCGAGAAACATCTCGGACCCTCACTTCAATTTTAAATTTCGATTTGTAGACTTGCTGTTCCATTTAAATTTGAAGATCACCTATAGAAAAAATGTTAATTTTCTTCTTCTTTTTCTAAACAAGAGATATCAAAGATAATGCTTTTCAACAAATAGAAATATTTGATATCCCGACTGTTACTTTCAGGCACATTAAATATTACAGAAACCAAAGACCACCCAAATTCAACTCTATGAAATGAAACAATGGTCAGTAATTGTCTTTCATCCAACACAATAAAAGCTTTAACGTGAATATCAACTGACAACATATGAATTTCAGAAACACAGAGAAGGATACATTCCACCATGTGTTGCTTATCCATTCAAGACTACCAATTCGGGAGCCATCATACATAAGCCACATTCCTCGGACGCTGTTAATTCAATATTGTTTTCATTAAGTTCTTCCTACTTGTTGAAGCCGTTTGCCTCTTTTTTCCACAATTATGCCAATTTCCTTGTACGAATAACTTTTTAATACATATTGGTTGCGTAAATTTTTATTACATGTTATTCTAAAGTTACGCATTTGGAAGCACCATAAAAACAGGTTCTTTTGATCTATATATTGTTATACAAATTCCATTTTTATTGCTTCAGTTTCTTTTAAGAGGAATCGCTCTTTAGTTACCAATCATAGCCATAGACGGTTTCACTAGACCATAGTGAACGTAATAGCGTTGACGTAGTAAAGAGCTATGTATCACTCAATTGTTTTCGTTTAAAGGTCATAATGTAGAACGGATGCTCATAACAAGTTGAGAAAGGAGTCACAAAGTCTGAGTTCAAGTGCCTATTTAAGGGTCAAAACCAACTGGAGCTCAAACAAGACCCTTTCAACTCTCTATCTTCCCGGTTTTCGATGCCATTTGGCAACCGGGGTGGTAACTGCAGTTACCACCCCGGTTGCCAAATGGCATCGAATCAAAATTCCAATATGGTCATTTCAAGATTTATCTTATGACACCGCAGCGGAGAAAGCTTCGCCTGGGGATTCTACCACTCATTGTTGATGCTTACACAGATTTCTCACTTCAATGTTTTTACAAACCCCAAAAGCCATCTGATCAAATGTTTTTCCTAAAGCTTCCTAAAGGTTGACGATATCCAATGACATTGATCGGAAGGAGCGTTATCCAATCCAATTCATGCGTGGACAAAGCGCTATCCAATGACATTGCGCGAAATTACACGGGCAGGGTAGTTTTGTTAGATAGCCATTGTAATTGAGAAACACGTCGGCCCATGTATTTTGCTATAGGAGTGAAATATCTGTTGAAAACTAACAGATAATCTGCGATTGAAGGAACTACAGTACGAACCTACCTACCGTAGGTCACCCAAGGGGTAGGGTCCCATGACCTAAGTATAACCAAGAAACTGGAACAGGTGTTGTGCTGACCTAAGGTAGCTTTGTACTGCATTAGAATTTGCCCTTTAATGCTGTGACTGGAAAAACCGCTAAAGCACGAGCTTCAGTATTTATCGCAAATTTTTGCCTGACTCTCGTGTTTATCGCATGTTTTTTTTATTATTATTAATCTAATCTACATTACACAGGAAAAAGTAATAAATACGGTTTTCAATATACCTTGAAAAACTGTCCGTCAAGAGTGAAATGATTATATTTTTATACTCTTTTTTGAGGAATTAATAGATACAAATAATTAAAATTAATAGACACTAACATATCTAGACAGTTATTGTCTTGCATGGAAATAGACATAGAAATGTTTAAAACCTTTTTTTTACTCTCACTTCGTCTACTTGGAAATTCTCTTTCGTCACCTATACTATCTTTTAAATAGTATTTTCCCATCCTGTACAACACTCCCCGTAGACGAACAGAAGATGCCTTAATCACTTGGCACCTGTACGTGGCGCTATTAGTCTCTGAAGGATATGCTGAGAAACATAATTACCAGGGGATATTTGATGTAGGTAAATCATAAGACCCAGATATCAAGAACATATTTAAGAAGGAAAAGAAATATGCATGTATAGAAAATTAAAAGGACAGTTGAAGAACACTAGAGAGAAGAAAAAGAATTGACAAAAATTAGGGACGAAGCTCACTTACTAATGAAACTAAGGTACTATATGCATCAGGATTGCTTAAGGAATAGGTAATGTGAAAGTACGAGGAAAGTCAACGACAAAGAAAGAATTCTAAAGATCAAATAATAAAAAATGTTAAAAGTGAATTTACAGAAAAAATGGTTAAATATTTGAAGATACAATGAAATGCTGCGACTTGAAAACTATGCATCTGTAGGTTGCAAACACTAGTAACAATAAATAAGGCACGTTTTCTACTAAGAATAGACATCTCACATAGTAAGAACTTACAGGTTAAAGGAAAAAAGTTAGAAGCAAAATAAGAGCAGATGTGATAAACGTAATCTCCTGTCTCTAACTTATTGTTCTATTTTCCTGTCTATCAAAGTTGATGAACTTTCTTTGTAATACTGAAAGATCTCAAAGTATCTCAGTATAAACGCTTCGTTTCAAATACACTGTCGTCAGTTCTTTCCCCTTTTTAGTCACTAAAAATGAATAGGTTGTTTTTGAAATATTTCTAAACCTCTCTAGTGGGTCTTTAGGGGGGGGGGGGTGAAGTACGAGTCTGGTTCAATCGAAAGTCAACTTATCTCTATCAACACCTTAAAAAAAAAAAACCTCACAAAAGCCAACATTAATAAAACTCTTTTTTGCTGCAAAAAAAAAAGTTAAATAAAAAAGAGCAGGTCTTTATTTATTTATTTTTTTTTAATTGCAAAGTAGTGGATGGCAGCCTATTACGGCAGGTGTCACCGAAATTACACCAACTAGGAACTTAAAAGATTGTTGTCATTATACTATGATGATCCGCATATTAAAAGGAGTCCTAAGCTGCTCAAAAGCTACAGTTTCCCAAACAAGACCCAAAATGAAGGCTTCTCGGATCTATTGAGTTTGCTTCTATAGATTAGAAGCAGTAGGTCAGGACCAAGGACACAGGGGAGAAGCAAGTAGAACGAATACAACGAGGAGGAGACTCTAAAAAGGCCCGACGCAGTTATGACCTTTTAAACATAGTTTTTACGCAATAAGTCCCAGTGCTTAATAAAACATAATTTATAACAGGAAGAAATGTGTATTAAGAAAGTAATTGCAGTAGTCTTAAAAACTACACACAAAATATGCCCCCCTGAGCCTCAACCCGGGTCTCCGCAGCCTTAGTCAGCGTGACAATGCATGCGAGTTATTGTGGGGTTAGGTGGACCACAAAGCTTACTGATTTATTCTTTTCCATTATTTTTTCTCATTGTGTCCATTTCGTATTTCTACTGTACTCTACTTTTAGAGTGGACTCCTTTCCCCTTTTATTCGTAAAGTAAGCACTAGGGGAGACAGTCATGGAAAGAATGAATGGAGGACATTTCTTAAAGACATCAAAAGAGCACCAGAAACTATTCCTAACAGAAGGTCTCGATATTATACTTCTAACCTTAAAAGCTTACGAATGACCAAAAAAGCATTGAATTGGAAAATGTCCAACTTACGTCAAGGAGGAAGCAGGTTCTGAGTATGTATATTGACAATATGGTACTGTCAAATTGGTTTTAGATAGCAGACCTACAGTCTGGCTTGAATCTTGTAAATGTAAACTTCGCTTATCGGATGGAGAAGGGTAGTAACCTGATATAACGTAACCTGAAAGGCAAACAAAATATACACATTTAAATGGTTCATTATAAACCAGCTTTTGGTTCAAACAGACATTTTGCCACACTTTTATTATTTTCCTACTCTGTTATGGTACACCGTATGCCCATAAAAAGCAGGAATGTTTATTATGATAAACCAGACACGAGGGAATCTCAGTTGCAAGATAAATTTTCAAGAACCGTGTTAATCACATGGATTAATGGATAAAAACATGGATTAATGGAAAACATTGGATTTCTAGGAAGGGTCTTGACCCTCTATTCTACCTATGACTAAGTCAAGAACTGTTAATGTAATTAATAAATTGAAAAAGAGCTCTTAAATTTTACTATTTATGGAGTAGGGGGCGGGATGGGCTTACTGATTATACACTATTCTGTCAAGAGAAAAAAAAAAGAAAGATGAAAAGGTCTTTAAAAGTCAGTAATTACTGAAATACACGGTTTATTGGCGTTTTTTCTACATTCATCTTGCAAAAAAAAAAAAAAAAAAAAAAAAAAAAAAAAAAAAAAAGGCAGATCATTGCTAACGACTCGGCAAGGCACCTCTCGTATCCTCAAGAAATTCAAATGGCAAAATTATTGGCTTATTTTTAGAAATGAGCAAATGTGTTTAAGAGCATGAGTCGTCTGAAAACAGGAAAACTCCACTTATCTGTCCTCTTGAAAATCTTGTTAATGCACAATTAACTCATTTCTGCAGACAAGTGTTTGGATGACACAATTCCCAATTTACTTAAAATCTCTCAACACTCAGGGAATAGCTACTCTATGTCTGAAGCGTCAAGAATTCAAGAAGAATGGACTGACAGTTGGAAACGTATCTCTCTAGAAACCACCCAAGGGCATGGGCTGTTTCCGTCTTTGCACAGGGTTCAATACATTTTGGTCTAAGAAGGGAAAATTGGAAGGTTTTTATAATCGTATTATGAAAAAAGCAAGCTTTCTTGTTTAATTTTTTTTATTTTTGAAGGAGGGTAAGCACGGATCCCCAAACCGTTCCTCGGCTAAGCCACGGAGCGGTAGCATTTTTCCATCACCCAAAGCTTTTATTGAATATTTTTACAAAATTTCGTTTTCGGCAAGACTAATGTGTTTGGTGTTTAGAAAAGAAACTAATACAATTTCTAGAATTAAATTCAAAACTATGATCAGGATTTCCAGCCACAGAAAAATGTTTCGTAAAGTCTGTCAAAGAATTACTGTAAAAATGCTACAGGCAAGACAAACTTTACAAAATTATTACAAAAAGACTATGGATGTTAAAGCTTTTTTAAGTTACACATAAAAAAAAACTGTAAAGAAACTAACCATCCCTTTACACTTTTTTTTATCCCCTAATCTCGTACCTACCCCCCCCCCCTCCCATCCGCCCTCCAAAAACAGCCAAAATCTACAGGTGACGGAAAATTCTGATGAAGCATTTTAAATTGGTATAGTTAACACTATGCGGTTGACTTAGTAAAGAGAGACTAGTTTCCAACATTTTTTCTATTTTTTTTTTGCCTCATCATATAGAAGGGATGGTCATATAAACTTGAAGGAAAGATCAACCGATCGCAAATGAAAGTTATATCATAGTAGCATAAGCCGAACGGAAAGCAACCTGACACCCCTTGACCTCCAACAAGTCCCAGGTCCTCCCAAAGGCCCGCATGGTATCGAATTAAAATTTCAAGATAGATATTTTACCTAAAACTGTCAAAGGATCCAAAAAACGTCAATCCGGTGGTACGACAATCGGTGCATTCTAAAGGACCAGGGCCCCCAGTTATGCAAATTAACATATCAAAAAGAGACTTTTTAGATGCATTTATATTGCGTATAACGCGAGTGTTTCACAAGTGTTTTGTTTCTCGGCATAAAATGCAGAAAGAATGGTCGCAGAAACTTATATATAAATATAAAATACAATATCATATGAATAGCCGCATGCTATGTAACTCAAAAAGACAAAAAAAAAAAATTCTTTGGTTTGACATCTAGACAAACCATAACCACACAAAGCATAACCCATTTCTCCTGAACATATTCCTACTGCAAAAACAGTCTATCACCCAGAACATAAAAAAATCATCAACAATAAAACCTCAAATCTTTAATACATTCAATCAAGCTTTTTGGCCTTTTACTTTTATTAAAACAATATTCATTGAACAAATTCAAACATCTATATTTCCAATTACGCTCACAACACTCGATTCCATCCAAAACTATTGGTATTCAGGCCGAAACAATCACATTGACAATATCCCCATTCATTCGCACATAAAACTTTATCAAACCTCATGTTAATCATTGTACCTAACTATTTCATAATCAACTTTCATATCAAACAGTTCATGATAACGAAACTGTAAGTAAGGAGCGACCCGGCCCAATAGTAACCGAAACTCTAAAAAACGGAATTATAATGCCAATAGATACATAAAAAGAATCAGATTTTTATGCTGATTTCAAATATATAAGTTTCATCAAGTTTAGTCTAATCCATTAGAAGTTACGTGCCTGATAAAATTTGCCTTATTTTCGAAAAAAAGGGAAAACGCCCCCTAAAAGTCATAGAACTTTAATGAAAATCACACCATTAGATTCAGCGTATCAGAGAACACTACTATAGAAGTTTCAAGCTCCTATTTGCAAAAATGTGGAATTTTGTATTTTTTGCCAGAAGAAAGAACACGGATGCGTGTTCATTTTTTTTTTTTCTTCTTCTTTTTCCCAGGGGTGATCGTATCAACCCATTGGTCCTAGAATATCGCGGGAGGGTCCATTCAAATGGAAGTTAAAAGTTCCCACGCTCATATTTTCCCAAAGTCACCCGATCAAAATTTTAAGATAGCCATTTTGTTCAGCATGGTCGAAAAATGCAATTACTATGTCTTTGAGGATGACTTAATCCCCCACAGTCCCCGGGGGTAGGTCTGCAAGTTATGAACTTTGCCCAATGTTTACGTATAGTATTGGTTATTGGGAAGTATTCAGAAGTTTTCGGGTTTTTTTTCTAGTAGTTGGCGGGAGGGGGGGGGGGTACGTGGGAGGATCTTTCCACAGAGGAAACTTTCATGGGGGAAGGGACATTGCTATGAAGGGGGCACCGCATTTCCCAGCATTATTTAAGAAACGATCAGAAATTATAAATAAAAAAAACAATTTTTTCAACTGAAAGTAAAGAGCAACATCAAAACTTAAAACGAACAGAAATTATTATGTATATGATTGAGTTCGCCCCCTAGTGTTTTAAATTTTAATGTTGCTCCTTACTTTCAGCTGAAAAAACTTGTTTTTTTTTTATTTAATTGACTCACACAAGACGTTCTTAGCTTTCGACGAAGGCCGTTCACATCCTTGACTTCTTTAAAATCAGGTGACAATTCACACCAAACATGTGGTCCTGTGTATCGAACAGAATGCAAAGACCTCGCGGTTACTGGGGTTACTGTCCTGATAAGAGTTGAATAAAAACAATGAGTTTTTTCAATTGAAAGTAAGGAGCAACATTAAAACTTAAAACAAAAAATAAATACTACATATATGATGGGGTTTTCTCCCCTCCACAATACCTCACTCTTTACGCTAAAGTTTGACTTTTTGTTCTAATTATCTAAGAATGACTCCCGAAACACTGGCCGAATGACTCCCGGGCCGTAAATTAGAATAATAAGCTTTTTAAAAGCTATAAAAAAAACTTTAGCGTCAAGAGTGAGTTATTGAGGAGGGGGCAACCCCCCCTCATTTACGTAATAATTTTTGTTCGTTTTAGTTTTTAATGTTGCTCATTACTTTCAGTTGAAAAACAACTGGTTTTTTATTTAATTTCTGATTGTTCTTTAGATAAAGCCGGGAAAACCGCTCCCCCTCCATGGAAAATTCGCTTCACCCTCAAAAAATTCCTCCACGGAAAGATTCTGCAACGTGAGTCCCCCAACAGACCCCCCCCCCAAAAAAAACAAAACAAACTGTATACTTCCCAATAGCCAATACTTTATACAAGCAATGAGCAAAGTTCACAGCTTCCAGCCCTTGCCCCGGAGGGTATGGGGGGTAAAGGAATCCTCAAAGACTTGGTTATTAGATTTTTCGATTATGCTGAACAAAGTGGCAATCTCAAACTTTTGATCTGACGACTTTGGGTAAGAAAGGGCGTAGGAGGGGGGCTGGCTGCCCTCCAATATTTTTGCTCACTTAAAAAGACACTAAAACTTTTGATTTCTGACAAAATGAGTCCTCTACTGATTATCTAGAATCACTGGTTCTATACGATTACACCTGAGAAAAACAAACAAGCAAAGAAAAACGAAAAAATAAATAAACACGCATCTCTGATCTTGCTTCAGGCAAAAAAAAAAAAATGCAAAATTCCACATGTTTGTAAATACGAGCTTGAAACCTCTACAGTAGAGTTCTCTGATATGCTGAATCTGATGGCAAGATTTTCATTAAGATCACTTGACATTTTGGGGATGTTTTCGCCTTTTCTAAAAAATTACGAAAATTTTCTCAGGTACCCTCTAGAACAGATTAAATTAAATGTGAGCATTACCACGTTGTAAAGAGGTATTTTGAGAGTTTTAAATGGAGATGGTCTATTTCTTTGAGCCAAAACTAGGAGACTTGGAGTTTTGACGAAGCAATGGAGTTTTGACAAAAGACCAATATGATCAACTGTATCAAATGCTGAGAAATGTAATTGCTACTTTAAAAAGTGAACCAAGTGCATTACTTATAAAACTCATTAAAAATAATTACCAAGGTCCAATAGATATCAATTAGATTTCTTAATCAAAATATACTAAGTATATACTTCACAAACGGTGTTTCACTGTTATCAAACTTGGTATTTAGTTTTTTTGGGCTTGATGATAACAAATCTGAGGCTAATGTTGCAATATTAACCTTTCTTAATGGAATATTCTTTTGGATAGGTGCTGTATACTTCTTTTGTTCATATGTATTTTTTTACTCGAAACTGCGCTTTATAGTCACGCCTTTGGCCGTTATTGACCGTTCTTTGGATTGTATTGGTTTTTGGTTGTTTTTCCTTGGTGCCGGACTATATGCCGTAATTTGAGTTTGCAATTGTACGAGTTTGTGATGGTATCACTAAAAAAAAAACAATTATTTTTTTTATTCTTGTATTAAAAAACATTTTTGATCTATTTAACTAATAGATTGTTCTTTTTGTTTATATTCTTTTTTATTTATTAATTTGTTTATATTCATTTTTGTTGCGATTTTACGAGTTGGAGAAACATTTCGGAGAGGGGGGTTAAAACCCCCTGACCCCTTGTATCTGGCCTTGGCTTTAAGTTTTGACCTCGCTCTCTATGTTTTAGAAAAAAATCTTTTGTAAATTGAACTCTGATAAGAAAAACCCTGCCCTCATCGGTACTAATATTTTAATTTTTCTTTTAAATTATTATCAAGAGTACTGTCTGTTGTTGTTATCAAGCCTTCGGCTTCGAAGATAATAAACAAGAACTATGAAAGAAAAAAAAAATTATTGTAAATTGAAACCAAGTTCTGTTATTATTGAAGTTTTGTATAGTAGTGTAGATATAGGATTCGCATTTTTAACGTTAAGCATGATATTGGGAAGGAGCTTAGCAGAACAGTTTTTTTTTTCGAGCAGTAGCCTAAAACAGAAGAAAAGATGTGCGCTTTACATCTAGCCAAATTTGCACACCATTAACAGAATCTTGTTTGAATTACTATGGAATAGGGCAATAATCGTTAAATTTCTTTGAGGTGCTTAAATATATTTAACATTTAAATTTCTTAAATGGGTTTGAAAGGGAAAATTTATAAAACGGCAAAAAATTGAGTCGATTTACCGTTCAAATCAGAACATTTTAGGACTCTTAGAAATCCCCCACACCTTTCTTAGATTTCTACCCACTGGAAAAATGCTCGATAAAAATTACTGTTCCAAGAAAATAGAAAAACGTCTAATTTATTTCCACGTCTCAGGAAAACTGAGAAAATTCCAGGTCTAAAAAAAAAAAAAAAATGACAGGGTTCCTTTTCTCTTGAACTAAAAGCAGTCTTTGCATGTTTCGTTAGAAAATATTGCCTCCTTTGATAAGCGAAGAGAAAACATTTATTTTGAATTGACACACAGGTGAATTGTTTAAGAAGTTGACTATTGTCAGTAGTCTACTGACGTCAAATTGGGATAGAAAAATGTCTATTCTTATTGTATATTCCTAATGGAAGAAAAAAACGTCAAGAATTCTTGAGATGGACTTTAGAGCCTAAGTGTGCAACAGTCAACACTTCGAGTCTAGGATATCAACAAAGTTTTACTTTGGGATGCGGAAGATAAAGATTCAGAACTTACTTTGCAGGCTACATGCGGGTCGAGGGGACATAAGGCCAAGGAAGAGGGCACAACTCCGAAAAAAAAAATATGCTAAAATAAGAAGATTATATGAAAAATATAGGACACGCCAGGAAAAATCGGACAGCGTTTTTTTTTTTCGGAAGGTCAGTTAAAGGCTGTGTACTAGACATCTGGACAGCGATATATAAAACATATTCCACATTTCTCCCTTCTCTATTTCCTTTCGCGATATGACCAATATCTAATCACTCCTCCACTGTATTGTCTAAAATATGTAAATTTCATTTTTTCGCAAATTTCTGTAAAATTCGTCCATTTTTTTTTCAACTTTGTACCCTCCATCCCTTGCTTCGCCAGATACTGAAATAAAGACAACATTCATTTCTCTTTGGGACTTTTAGTAAATAAAAAAAAGTCCAAGAATATCGAGTTTTACTATCTAGGGAATTGGACTAGGATTGAATTGCTTCCATGTGAATAGAGCCTTGATTTTATGATGATTTGTGAGAGCTTAGATTTACTCACTCTGAATGAAAAAAAAAAACAAGCGACTTGGGAGTCAGAGGCATAATAAAAATCAGCAGTGTCTCCCGTATTTTTAGGACAAAAAAAAAACGGGAAACACTACACTGTTCACAATCAAAACCATTTTTCAGTACTTTTAAGCACAATTGTCAAGTTTTCATTTTTCCCAAGGGATTCGGGGCCCGTTATTTTTCGCTAGATGATATAGTAGGGCCCTTATTATATATATTTTATAACCTTTAAAAAAATTGTCTTTTTTTTAGGGAAGGGGGTTTTAGCCATTTCAGGTTACACACAAGAAGGGACTCTGCCTTCCCAAGCTGGAGCCTGTACATCTAAGTAGTGTTTTCTAACATAATGAACTAGATCTCCTCACACTAAAGAAAAAACCATTTGCATTCTTTGGGTAATAATGCCAACCAAGTACCCTGTTACTGGCGAATGAAACTGTTTAATTGTTTTCTTTTATATTACTATATAGAAAAATGGGCTCATTGGGTACTTGTATGATAAAGCCCCGACCTAATATTCTTGATCTAAGAAGAACCTGTTTCTCTGACGCTCAATCCTAATGAAATATACCTAAGTATGATAAAAATATAATACTTTAGAAACAAACTTGGGTCATATATTTGCAAATTAGGTAGGGGGATGGGGTAAAGTATTGCGGGTCTGCATGCCTAATGTGTTAGGTACAATTATTCTGCATATTATGAAGCGAGAATTGCCTTCTAGCTTCACACTGTCCAAATACTTTACCCCCACTCCCACGCCTAATATATAAATATATAGCCCAAATTATATATTTCCCATCTATTCTGTCACTTCTCTTTCTTTTGTCTCAGGCTAACCTGAAAGCACAGTTTATAGAATTATCCAGTATGATCAGTCTCTATCTCACCCATTATAAAAACCTAGACCGGGGTGCGAGTGCTCCGGAGAAAATATTCGCAAATATAAACATAAGCGAAGTCAGATATTTTCATGGGTAGACAAGTCAGACTGTGATCCAATGGGAAACAAGTGGAAACCCGCTATTACGAATATTGCACTTTGTTGGAAACAATCAGAAACATTGATCCCGCTAATGCAGAAATAAGTGGGAGGAGCTTTTTGTTCGCACCGAGAACGAAGACCAGAAATGATCTGCGATAAGCTTACTGTCTATAAACTGTGCCTGAAAGACACTAACGAAAAAACTGGTTCTACAATGCGTCAGTGGATGAACAACTTGAGTGGTCGGGGCTATATCATGCAAGCACAACCCATTGTTACAGGGCACGTGAGTTATGGAATCTTTGAATAGCGACTCCTCAGCTGAATGTGCAACTAATTTAATGTCCTAATATACGAAAATTCGTCAGAAACTGTTCCAGTTAAAGATAGGAATAAGGCCTCAATTACCGACAAGAAAACGTCAAGGAGAAACTGGTCAAACTTTTGAGAATATAAAAACCGTGATAAAGTTGTAGGAAATGATGTAAAAAATAATAAGGGAAATTTCAATGATTTAAAATCGCAGGAAGATTCATTCTGCAAGGCGGGGTTAGACACGATAACAAAAAGAACGGAAAAAAATGATGAGTATTCAAACATTGATGGAACGGTAAATGAGTTTTTGGAAATGGGTTAATTATAAAATTAGAGACAGGATGCTGGAAACTATGAATATGATTTTTGACGAAAAGTACACACCAAATGATTTTAGGAAGAATTGAATCAAATCCCTTCATAACGAAGGTGATGAGAGTGAGAATACTGATTACAGAGGTATGGTATTGATTTCTGTAAGAAGCAAATAACTTAGCATGATGTTTTTTATCAAATTAAAAATACTGTAGATGAAGTATTAACATAAGAGCAGGATGGTTTTAGGAAAAAGAGATGATCTGTTGACTAAGTTTTCATTCTTACATTAACATTTTAGTGCTTTATCAAACCCCTTGCACCAGTTATCGATTTTATTATCTTACTGCCACGTGTACATGCTTGTACATTTGGGTTTGATAAAATGCTAGAAATACCTAGCCCAGTCCATTCATATCGCCTCCCTCCACAAACCTGGAAGGAAGGGGGCAGCTATACTTCGAATATAGCCAAAAACCAGCAAAATGTATGTCTAAACGGTAAATGTGTTATAAATAGGGGACTCACGACGGTTTTCTCCTGTTCTCTGTGGTACGGTCAATTAAAGGTATCAAGAAAATATCCCAGCGTTCTGAATCCTAGATCAGATGTGGGCAAACCTTTACTTCGGAGGGCTACATTGCAAACTTCACTGATAACGGAGTAATCACGATAACATATAGTCGAGCCATGTATTGCTTAAAAAAAAAAAAAAAAAAAAAAAAAAAAAAACGATTGGAAAGAACAAGCTTTACTTAAGAAAATAAATGTAATAATTATTTTCGGTACTTATGAATTATGCAGTACCCACCGCTAAAGACTACAACGAAGTACTAATGGAAACCCGTCAAACGGGTATTTGCAAGAGATAAATTGATCGCAAAGCGTGGTTTTTCATTGAATTTACAATATTTAAACTGTTGTTTTTTTTTGGGTTTAGGGGGGGGGGAGAAGGCATCTAGGTTAGGTTAGGTTCCGTATTTAATATATGCTATGCTTTACCCCCCACCCCACCCCCGAATGTGCAAATATATAGCCCAAATTTGTTTCTAAACTATTATATATTCATCCTATTTTATTTTATTTCATTAGCATTAACCAAACTTGACTTCTTTCGTGGGTACCACTATAATGCACATGTACCTTATTTTTCAATGGACAACATAATACTCTGTAGCCGGCCGCAGGTGGCTCGCGGGCCGTATTTTAACCAGCCCTTGCCTGTAACCTTGCTTACTGATATAAGTGTTGCGCCAGAAAGTGTAATTTAACTTAAAATTATTTATTCAATCCAAGGTATATTATCTTCGCCATTGAAATATTTTAGAACATACTGAGGCAGAACACTTGGTTCCACCTTCGGGCGTATCTCTGTCAATCCTACCCTTCCGGTTTAATTCCAATTCAAATAAAACAGTTCAATTCAATAGTTCCTATTCCGACCACTTCCTACGGTGGCGCTAGTAGGCCTACTGCTGTTTCATTTTAAAACAAATTTGCATTACCCTCTATACTCTGATTCAATACTGAACAAGTGCTGGTAAAATATCCCATTAAATGGCAAATTTACTTCTCCCCTCACTTCATCTCCCAAAACAACCTCATCAAGGAGGTCGTTCGACAGCCACTCCCAATACTTTTTTTTCACTGGAATGACCAATATTTTTTTATGAGCACGCAAGGAGGTATTTTAGCTACGTATAAAACTTTGATCATTTATGACCCCTACGTAGAACATAAATTCAACAAGCATCGCATTTAATATCAGTGTGCATTTTTGATATAGACATAAGTCGGGTCAAATTTCACTTTAATTCCCATTCATAAAATGTCAAACCCTTGCAGGACACGTCGTTAAAGAGGCAGGGATCTAACTGTCCGAAAGTTGTTCCTGCAATTTCGTATCTCAACGGGATATTATCCCCTGCTGATTTCCCCACGATAGCTATAATAAATTCATTCTAAAATCTGAACTAAGCTATTTACGGTCTGATAGAAAAGTTAAAGTTTTTAATTTTCATTGAACAAGAAGAACATCTCAAGATCCATTTAAAGTTCTTTTGTATTCATTTGAAACGCCTTTTAAAAAGAGCAGGGTTCAAGCAGATGTTACTAACGTGCATAAAAAAGTAAAAGAGAAAACATCATACTTGAAATCTACCATTATTGTTACTACTACTAACAACTCACTGCAGCACCAAGCCGCCAGAGTCCAACAGAGCTACACAGGCTCCTCCTTCATCCCAACCTATCTAAAGCGTCCATCTTTATGCTCTCCCAAGAAGTTTCAATTTCCCTCAAATCTTTCCTTATGACATCCTCCCACCCCATTCGGAGACAACCTGCTTTCGAGTGGCCCTAGATGGGTGGCTGACAAGGATGATCTTTGGCAAAATCATGTGGTTTTAAATCACATGAAGATTTTCTTTGAGAATAAAATTGTGGCGAACATAGCACTAAAGTTTACCCTTTTCAGCATAAATAGCGTTTAGGCTTCAGCTCGAAAGCATAATCGGAGCTCCATTTAATGGAGAAGATATAATTTTTACTTTTGCTAAATAACAAGAACATTCCAAAGACTATAGTAGTGAGTAACAATGACGGCACTAGACCCTTAAGGTCCAAACCGGTGTGCAGATCTTGCGTCCCTTCAGCCAAGAAGTGTAATAGGGGGCAAGCATCCTGTCCCTTCCTGCTTACTTTCCCCAGATTTCTCCAGGTAGCCTATCTATTTAGAGTTGGATCAACTCTGGCTAAACTTACAGAGTCACGCCACTGATCCCTGTCCCAAAACAAATAATCAGTCACGTCAGGAAACGAACCCATGCCCCTCGGACAAAGGATTCCCAACTCAGCGTGCCAACCCAAAGATTATAAGTTCTTTTATATTTTTCTTTTTACATTTGGAACGCCTCTTTCAAAGAGGAGGGTTCAGGAAGATGTTATTAACACGGTTAAGAAAAGTGCAACAGAAAACGTTCTATTTTAAATCAAAGAAATGTTTTCTTAAAGAACAGACTCGTGGCAAATATAACACTAACGATTTCTGTATAAGCAGCATTTAAACTTCAATTAAACAATCCTGGCTCTCAAAAGCTTTTTTACTGTAAAAAAATGGAACAGAAACACTTGAACGAGCCAAGGTAAAACGGTTTTGTTTTTGGAAACCACACAGGTTTTTGCAAAATTTCATCTTAACGAAAGAGCATCGGATAGCGGCTGATGTTTAGGCGATAACGAAAGGTAAGATAGGGAGGGATACAAAGACAAAAGATAGTATGGGAGGAGCAGAGAGAAAAGTGAGACAGAGAGAACGACAGATTGAATGAGCAAAGAAAAATAGATTTCTGATGAAAACTATTCAGTTTTATGATTTCCTGTTGTAACGAATGAAATCCCCTAGTTTTTATTATGATACTTAATTTGATTATTACACACAAGTGAAATGCCCTTCTCTTCCATGTAATCTTTTCTGTCCACTGCAAACCTTAAATAAACCATAATTGGTTTCCCTCCCTCAGTATTCTGCGTTAAAGGCACACACACAAAAAAAAAAAAAAAAAATACCTGTTGGTTTTTCGGGAACCATCGGAGAGTGCTGAATTTTGTTTTTTGCTAACCTGAATAAAAGCAAGCCGAAAACAAGAACCACTAAGAGAACTATGCCCGTTCCAATGCCAACGTAGAGGGGTAAATCTGAATCAATTCGAGAAGCACCTAAAAAAAAATTAAAAAATATTGTATTCACAACACTAAAAATGATGCTGGATGTAGCAGAAACCAAGGTTGATGCGCAAGGAGGATTGCTAAAAAGGCCTTCAATGCATTTTAATTGGGAAACCTCCATTAAAAGTTTATATTTCTTTAAAAGAATTTCGAATCGACTTATTATATCACTGGTCGGCCGCCCCCCCCCCCAAAAAAAAATAATGCAGATTTAAATCATGGAAAACTAGAGGACCCGATTGGAATCCACGCCCCTCCGCCTCCCAACCTATTTTAGTAAAAAGGTGGACATGGTACACCGTGTTAGAGTGAAAATCTCGTAAGCAATTATAACCCACATTACAAATCAGCCCCCCTCTCATTGTTCACTGGAAAGAAGTACATATTGCACACAGCTGAATTAAATTTAAATTTTAAACACTTATTTAACTTCGTCTGTTCAAAATTTAATCATATATTTTATCTTTTTACACGTTTACACGTACACGCATACGTGTATGTGTAAACGTACACGTATATATTTTTTCGGTGCTTTCGCATTATATGGGCCTTTCTAAAAAGTCAAGTTTGGCTAATGCTAATCAAATAAAATAAAACAGGATGACTATATAATAGTTTAGAAACAAATTTGGGCTATATATTTGCACATTAGGGGGGGGGGCAAAGCAAGGCATATATTAAAAACGTAACCTAACCTAACCTTTTAAATTTTTCGAAAATCATATTTTTGACTTACGAATAAAGTAAACATATCACTCGATGCCTTTTTTTATGCTCTTTCCAAATATAATAATCATTTTCGCGGAAATGAATTTCACCCCCACCCCTATATATACCGATTCGGGGTATATATTTGCACATTAGGGGGGTGGGGGTAAAGTTTAAAGTTACCTCCCATTTACATCAGAAATAAATACCAACACCCCCCCCCCTCCCTAATGTGCAAATATATACCCTGAATTGGTATATACAGGGGTGGGGGTAACATTAATTTCCGACAAAAATGATTGTTATATTTGGAAAGAGCATAAAAAAAAGGCATCGAGTGGTATGTTTACTTTATTCGTAAGTCAATAATATGACTTGCGAAAAATTTACACCTAACCTAGGTACCTTTTTCCCCATTAAACTCCAAAAAACCACAGTTTAATATCGTATACACAATTAAAACCACGCTAGACAAAGTATTTCTCTCAGCGGTGTCTTGAATGATCTTGTATCAAAACAGGTTTTTCAACGCCCGTTTGACTGTAGCATCTAGCATATGACTTCTTTAGAGAGGCCCATATAATGCGAAAGTACCATTTTTTAAATACAATAATAATAAAAGGAGAGTTGAGAAAAATTAAAGGGTTTCGACAGGGTACGAAATTCGGAAATCCTCAGGTCCTTCAAACTCCCACCCCTGTCCGAGCAGCTTGAGTCTCGCTCGCTGCGTTGGTATGGTCATCTGTTCCGTCTGCCTGCCCAAACAACCGCCCGGCTCATCTTCGATTTTGAGCCAGCTTCAAACGGATGAAGGCGTCCCAGGGGAAGACCACGCACCAGATCGGCCGACGTTATCGGTGATTGACTTGCCTCCAGAAACTTCAACCCGGCTGAAGCGACAACCCCCGCCCTGAACCAACCACTCTGGAGAAGACTGACGGCGCTGACGACTGGTTCCCTCTACGCTGGCGACGCTGCCGAGCAAGAGCTTTAAGTAAGTAAGTAAGTTTAAGG
The DNA here is from genome assembly GCF_049724085.1 of Artemia sp. Qi Xiang Cuo. Taxonomy (NCBI): domain Eukaryota; kingdom Metazoa; phylum Arthropoda; class Branchiopoda; order Anostraca; family Artemiidae; genus Artemia; species Artemia sp. Qi Xiang Cuo. Next base: position 42,373,436 of record NC_142806.1, read on the forward strand.
TTTTATATTTGTATGATTTTTGTTTTTTTCATTTTGTCGTAAGGATCTAGGTAGAAGATTAGAAAAGGGAGTTTTTAATTTTGGTATAAAAACAATAAAAGATGGAATACATATTTATAGAATAGTATTAGATTCTAAGTTAAATATTTCAAACTTTTAAGGAAGTGTTTGATTTTAGAGTTTGATTAGAACTTTTAGATTATAACAGTTAGCTTAAGATATGTTCAGTATTTTTAAGTTTATATATTAGGTACGGTAAGATTTAAACTCAATTGAAAAAAAACACGTAGGCTACAGCTACAGATATGAAAACCCGTTTACATGTATGATATTCGTGATGCACAAGTACTGCTATGCTTATTAGTTATTGGTTAAGGATAGGGATAATCTTGACAAAGTTTTGTATTTGGGATTTGTTGTATAAAGTACAAGTCGTTAGGAAGAAATACGATAAGATTTATTTTTCTATCCTAAAAAAGTAAAATACGAATATTAAGAAAGAAATTTTTTATGCTTTCATCTCTAATAAATTGTTGTCCTGCATTTACAAAAATTGTAAACTAAAAATGAAAGTGTGAAACGGTCATTAAATATTCTGTAACCAGGACGGTTTTCGATTACCACCCACTACTTTGGTTTAAGAAATTTAAATTATTCTTGGTATTAGAGGAAAAATTTCCTTTTTAGTGCATTTTGTGATCAATAAGTCTTTTCTTCCTTTTTTTATAATATGTATAACTAGGGAGCCCCGTTTGATTAAATCAAATTCATATACATGCTTCTAGCTCGTCAGGCAGATGCTTACAGTAGTAGTATGCTAAAAATGTGTAACTTGGTCTACAGCGATAACATAATTGCATCATAGAAAAAGTAATCGTTTGAATTTAGGCCATTGTTTTATAGACTTGTTTGAACTCCTCTGTCGCTACAAACTTTTCTACAAAATTGCATAGTAATATTCACAGTAACAACAATATACATTTGTTGTTCGCTGGAAATCAGCTACGACTAACTTACATGCTACACATACGCCTGAAAGAAATGCACGTGTAGTTTGAGACAAGAGATACATGCCTTGGCTTATGAGCACATATTTGCATCACATATGGCTAAATTTTGGGGACTTGTGTCTACTGCATGTACGGATATTTTCATGAGGTACAACCTAGAGTCAAGTGGTGGCATAATAACTCTTTCGCTCTTACCCAACGGCAGTCGAAAGATACTTTTGCTTCCTCGTTCTATACTATCTCAAGTCGGGAAATCCTTTTTTGTGCAGTAGGGCTTGCTACTCCCGTTGTTGCGGTCGCAGATTAAGTGATGTTTTCACTGTCTCGTCTTAGAAAACCGTAGAGAAACCAAAGGAATACTGTACATTCGTATTGAAACAATACTTGAAATGTTGTAGAAGTTATGAATAGTGAAAACCATTATTCTAGATTTAGAGCTTTATTTCTAAGCGCGCGTGAAAAAAAATTATACTCCAGGAAAATTTCAAAAAAACACTATGCAGGATACTCAGATTCATGTAATTTTCCTACATACTTGTTTTTACCAATGTCTTTTTAAAGCAATACATACTGCTTCTTGACGCAAAAAAGATGCACTGTAATATTTTGAATCCTTGAAAATTACGTTTATTGGACACCTTTTTTTTATTGTCAACTGACAATGATTATTGTATATTCTTTTACAGCGTTTAAAACATGTCCCATACTCTACAGCAGTTTACAAGCAAAGTAAGCATGCATAAATACTTCATACCAATTGTAAAATTAAAGCAACGAGTAGAGAAGGTACTATCTGCCTACGCAACATCTTGACGACAAATCGTAAATGTTAATTAGTCTATTGTTTGAAAAGTCTTCGGCATCAGAGGTGTGAGAGACACGAGTAGAGACATGCTAGGTGTATTTGACTTCAACGTAATTGGGACATTTAACATGCTACAAAATTTAAAATATTACCTCGGCAGTTTCAAAGCCTAATGATATTATATACAAAGAAAAACGTACCGCATAGTAGAGATCATTCGACAAGCATTTCTTTGTTCTCCGTCGTTTTGTAACCTCAACCCAAAAAAATTATGGAAGCATCATGAGACCTTGTGTGCTGTACTCTTTATTGTGAATGCGAAGAACAAGAAACAGAAATATAAGTTTGCGGCTGTATTTCTCGATGGACCAAAATAGTTGTTACAGCAGCGTTAAAATATAAGAAAAATCCCTGTAATCTTAATAGGTTAGGCGGTTGCTAAGCCTGGCCACCATTCTACACAGAGGTATTCACTTTATTATGAACATTCACCGACGCAGACGGTGCCAAATACTCAATCTACAGTTCAGTCTAACCGGCACAATCTCAGGAAGAAAATATCAACGTCCTACACTCTAAAAAGTAACAATGGGTTTATTTAAAAAAAAAGAAATATATACATCATCGATTCCCTGAAGCAATGCTTGTGCGGGAGAAAACCCACCTAATAAATCAAAAAACCAAGAAACCAAAAAAAAAAAAAAAAAAATAAGAATATAAAAAAAAGAGAAAGAAAAAAAAAAAAAAAAAAAAAAATAATTAGAGCTCAACTTACCGGACCCGAAAACCAACGAACCTCCAAACAACACCCAACAAAATTATAATAATTATAATCATATTCAGCTGCAACTAAAATTGAACTGTAAAACTTTTAAGATGATTGGGTCACATCTTGAAAAGGCTTGATAGCTACAAATAAGAAAAGAGAGGGCAAAACTTAAATTTGGCTAGTATATGAAGCTATTTTGGGTGTGGACTTCAGGTCCGTGCGTCCACACATTTTGAAAATTACGTTCAAAAGTTTATTATATGTTTCCTATAGTTTATCTATTTACAGCGTCATTTCAACCTTGCGGACCACCTTTCTTTTTCTATCCTCTGAAATATCCACTCCCAAAAAATTCCCAGGGGAGATTCTGCCCAGGCCCACCTGACCCCTTTCAGCCATCTTTGAGTAAACACAGCAATGTAAAAGGAAACAGGTATACTAAAGACGTCTGAAGTTTATACCCCTAACATTTAGCTATCCTACATGAATTAGAGTTTCACAATAAATTGATAAGAAGTCGTATATGTTGCATAGCTTGCTACAAGCCCAACCATGATTCATTCATAATCTACTATGAATGTAGTATTAATCTGTCATCAAAACCAACATCCTATCAAAGTTTAAAATGACTTGGATGATGTTAGCTAAAATACGCTCGTTTGTTACTTCTGACAACATTGACACGGATTGATGTTGCATCTTGATAAATTTTGAAAAAGCTTTTAAAGGCTGCAATTTTTCAATGAATACTGAAAGCTCGGGTTAGAAGGGTCATAGTTGATAAACACTCATTACAACGCCCTCCTTGAATGATAAAAAACGTGATAAATAGTATTCGAACAGGGAATGTTACGCAGTTTCCGTCTCTGAAATGAGATGGCTCATAGCAAAATCAACTTTCTGCAAGCCCTTGAATATAAAAAGAAAGAAAAGTCAGTATGATACGATGTTATTAGTTAATCCAGAAAACTTCCAATTATCGACAGCTGCTGGTATGACAGGGAAAGTGTAAGCCCGTTTTTTTTTCATTTGGCGTTTAACGGACAAATCAGAAAGCAAACCTAACGGTGAAACAGCAAGAAAGCTTCTCAACAGCATAGGAAAACGGAATTCAATTGGCTAATTCATTTGGCGATTTGTCCGTTAAACGCCAGGCGAAAACGCGACTTTAGGGCATTGGTTTTAACCTTGGTTCTCAGCAAATAAGAAAGTTACAATCACAGTACGATTTTTACGCTAAGCTGCGTAAATAGCACCAACTGGTGCTTATGTGTTATCCCGACCACACTGAAGAAGTGGAGTTATGTTAATCATAATAAAATATACTTAAATATGACGAAAATATAATATTTTAGTAACAAAATTGTGGAAACCACAACAGAGAATTATGGAAAGCAGGCCGCCCAGAAGGCATTATATTAAATATCTAACCTAACTATATTAAATATTAAAGTAAAATATACCTATATATTAGTTTATCTCACTCAGGCTAAGCTGATTATCTAAAAGTGCATACAAAAAACCGGTTTCAATCAGATCAAACTTCTTGAGTTTGGTCGGGATAACACGCAAGTACCCACCAACTTTACAAATTCTTGTGCACATATGGTGAATTGTTGCATACAATTCAAGTTGATTTTGTTCAAATTTTGCAAAAAGTCAACTTCCCAAATACAAAATTATCATTTCTTTTTAAAATCTTTCAGAACTGCCTCAAGTGAGGTCATAACCGCCATATCCGGTGTACTTCCACTTGACTATCGAGCTAATGAAATCTCATTGCTACGTTACTTCAATAAAAATCGTTCTAATGTATGGCCCAACTTCCCCCCCCCCTGTATTTTCATTATTTCTTCATTCTGCTGATTACAGTACCTTTACTGATGAATTAGCTGCTCAATTTCTGGGTACAGATAATATAATACAAAAAATTACCACTCCCTCTCTTTCTGTCCCCCGTTCCGTTTTGACCAACGCAATTTATCATAAATGGTATAATAGGTTTGAGAATTCAGTCAGTAGCTGGATGATGAACTTCTTTCGTAATAAGGATGATCTTTTGTCTTTTAAAAATTTTAGCCCGTCTCCTTACTTAACCCAATTTATAACTGGACATAGCCACCTAAATTATTTCCTACACAGAATTGAGAAAAGTGACACTCCACTCAGCTCGTGTGGTGGTGTTGAAAATTGCTATCATGTCCTCGTTGAATGTAATAATTATTCTTTCCCTCGCTCGCTTTTGATAAATTGTTTAAATGAGTTGTTAATCTTATTTTCTTTCGATTTATATTTACTTAGTGTTTGTAAGTTTACTCGTTCTCTAGTGATTCAATTTATTATTGATACGGCCCAATTTGATCAATGTGCATAGCTGATTTCTAAAGTGATATGTTTATTATTTAGCTCGTAGTCTTTTTTTCTTCTCCTTTCTGGTTTTTACTGTGTTTATTTCTCTAATTTTAGCGTTTCATAGTTGTAGATGTGAAATACCGGTTTTCCGGTTCTGTCAGTAATAAATTATCTACCTATCTAATGTCGCATGATTCGCTTGCGAATTGTCAATATACTGTATTTGTCGAGAACCACGCATTAATAGTGCGAGGACAGAATCACCTGCTGGGAGGGCGACTTGTCACTAAGATTCGACATTGATTAAAGGGTGTAAACCATTGGTAAAGGCAACTCTTTTTTTTAAGGATTTTAAGAAAATAAAAAAGCTGACTGTCACAAAACCATAATATCCCGTACAAGTTTGGCTTTTCACAGAGGATCTGAAGCTCAAACCCTGCCACAAAAAACCATGGTACAAACCAACAAACCCAAAAAGCAGTTTAAATGACTAAAATAGGTTGCAATTACGACGACAATCTCAGAGTTGATTAAGCTTCACCAAAATTTAAAGTTGCCTTTTAAAAACAAGCTTTGAGCAGTTGCTGTAAAAAGGTAACTAGGTCGGACTGAAAATAACAGCAAATGTTATCCTCATAATGAGAATAAAACAACTAGCTAGGTTTTGCAGGTTTCACCAATCGACAGAATGGGACCAATAACCATAAGCGGTCCATGTAATTCGAACTTTTTTTTTTAAATAGAAATATGATTCGATCTTGGACGATGACGGATACAAACGGCAAGATTTCTCATCCTAGGGCAACAACACACAGAAATGCCAACATTCGGATGGGAAAATAATTACAAATTACCAAACCGGAAAATTACAGAAGTACAAATTTTACAGGTACCATACTAGAACTTGCTAGCGCAGTCGGGCAAATACCCATGGAATTAATTAGGGGTGTGAACAATAGGTTCTGAGACAACACCGTCTATCTATAGTTCGAAAAATTATCACCGTTTTTTTCATTATAATTTTTTTAATGTTAGGGGGGTAGGGTGGGGCAAAGCTTAACAAACAAGCAGGTAATTTAAATGAAAATGACGGGAAAAAATATAGACATACGTTGTAGGAGTCACGAGATTGTCCAGCGTAAATGCTTGGACAGGGGTAGTAAAAGGCTACTAAAAGTCACAAAATCAGGTTTAGCAGCAGATGTAAGTTTGAGCATTAGTTGAAGCTAAACAGAAACGTTAACCGTATCTCACCTGGTAAAACTATTTCAGAACAACAAACCAAAAAAAGGATATACAAACAAAAAAAGTTCAGTTTGATTTTTATTTTGTCGGCATCTTCGGCTGCCATCTAACTCGTCTTTATAGTTGATTTAATAAAAAAAAACAAGTTTTTTTTACCTGAAAGTAAGGAGCGACGTTAAAACTTAAAACGAACAGAAATTATTCCGTATATGAAAGGGGCCTCCCTCTTTACGCTAAAGTTTTGTTTTAAAAAAGTAGAGTTGTGAGAAAGTCAAACTTTAGCGTAAAGATTCCTCTCGCGATATTTTAGGACCACGGTAGATACGATCACCCCTGGAAAAAAAACAAAAAACAACAAACAAACAAATAAGCATACATCCGCGATCTTTCGTCTGGCAGAAAAAAAATCCACATTTTTGCATATAGGAGCTTTAAATCTCTACAATAGAGTTCTCTGATACGATGAATCTGATGGTGTGATTTTCATTAAGATTCTATAGCTTTTAGGGGGCCTTTTCCCCTTTTTTCAAAAATCAGCCAAATTTTCTCAGGCTTGTAACTTTTGACGGGTTGGACTAAACTTGATGAAATTTATATATTTGAAATCAGCATTAAAATTTGATTCTTTTGATGTATCTATTGGTATCAAAATCCTGTTTTTTAGAGTTTCGGTTACTATTGAGCCTGGTCGCTCCTTACTTACAGTTCGTTACCACGAACTGTTTGATTCGATCATACCGATTTGAAAAACACCTATTCGGAGAAATGAGGAGAAATATCGGATAGCCTCCTAATTTATGTTATCTTGGTCAAGAGCACCGCAAGAAACTCCTCCAGGGTTGATGGCAAGTACTACCAGGAGTTGCCAACCAGATTTAAATAAAGACGACTTCTAATTTTCCCCTTTTAACACATTCAAAATGTTGGGTACTTATTAAGAATCCGGTAGAGACGCGAGAAGTGAAGTTTCGTTAATGCTAATGAAATAAAACAAAATAGGATGAAAATATAACAGTTTATGAACAAATTTGGGCCATATATTTGCACATGTGGGGGGTGGGGGTAAACCGTAGCATATATTAAATACGTAACCTAACCTAGGTACTTTTTTTTGCCTTCTTGACCCCAAAAACTAAAGTTTAAATATCTTTCACAGAGTGATCAATCCCTCACTAGACAACGGAAACCTGTTTTTCATTAGGATCTTTGAGATTTCGAAACAGTCTTTCTCACGTGTTTACCGGATTCTTAATAAATACCAAGTTTTGTTCTGGGGGAAAAGGGTGGAGGGCACAAACTCCTCCCTGGTCCCTCTGTGTCAGTGGCCATGATCTTTGTTACTACAATGGTTTCTAAAATGGTTTTACTTTTCTAGGTTTTATCGTTGAATTTACTTGAGTCCTGGGAATTGGGAACATACGTTCCTTATACATCCCCTATAAGAATCTAATTGAATCAGTAATTTGATAGTCTGATTGAGCCGTTAAATATCGAATTTCCCCTTCACCCTCATGAATTATCTTAACCTGCATCGAAGTTGTTGAATAGTTCAACTTAATTTTCCGTTCATTTAGAATAACCCCTCTTGTATAGTGCAGAGATAAACTGAGTAACCACAAAAGGTTTTTATTGCTCACAGACATTGCTCAATTGGCGATGTGATTGACAAGATGACATTAATTGATGGCTGACGAGTTTTCTACAATTGAGTTTGTGAATTGCATCTGACTCGAGTCATTGTTTACTAACAGGAATGTCCTTTTCTCGACATCAATAGACGTTAGAATAATTTGCTGAGGGATGATAACTTCAGATTGACCAGATCTGCTAAATGTCCAACGACAAGCATTATTTACAGACAAAATACTAATAAGGCGAGAGACATTTTAAGAAAGCAGCTTTTCGCTGCCTTGTGAGGTATAAACAGATGGTTTCTCACTGTGGGAACTATTTTAAACTTAATTTTTCGGGGCGGTTTAGGGGGAATAAAAGGTACATAGGTTGGGTTAGGTTATGTATTTAATATATGTTTTGCTTTACCCCCCCCCCCTAATATGCAAATATATAGCCCAATTTTATTCATAAACTATTATATTTTCATCCTATTTTGTTTTATTTCATTAGCATTAACGAAATGTCACTTCTCACGTGTTTACTGTTTTGTAAAACAGTATCCATATTGTTAAATAACTTATATTCCTACATTTAGGCACAATACTATCTATGTACGCATTCTTTGCAGAATTTAATGAGGATTGCTCATTATTAAACGACTAAAGTGGAACATTCTTTGGAGAAAAATTTAAATAAAAAAAAATAATTTCAATTGAAAGTAAGGAGCAACATTAAAACTTAAAACTTGCTCCTCCTCAATACCTCGCTCTTTACGGTAATTTTTTTATTACTTTTAAAAAAACCTTCTTATTGTTCTAATTAAAAGAACATTGAGTTTCAAAAGTCGTTCTTAAAGAATTGGGACAGGATTCAAACTTAGGCGTAAAGAGTGAGGTGTTGAGGAGGAGCAGCCCCCATCATAAACGTAATAATTTCTGTTCGTTTTAAGTTTTAATATTGCTCCTTACTTTCATTTGAATTTTTTTTTATTTAATTTCTGATCGTTTTTAAATAATGCGAGGAAACCTGGCTACACAGCCACAAAAAAATCCCTCCTCCTCGGGATTTAGTCTCTGGCCAATTCAATCTTGGTGAAAATTTACCGCGGGCAGTTACCCTTAACATCTCCAAGCATAAAATTGAATCGGCAAAGAGAAAGCAAGACATAAGAAGAATTTCGTATAGGAATTCTGGTAAGTTCCCTCTGTGTAAGATTTCCTCTGAAAAGTTCACCACCCCCTCCGAAAACTTCCCTACCCATAGAAAATTATCCCTGTGAAAAGTCCGAACAGCAGAAAATTCGCCCCCACCTGAAATATATATATATATTATATATATATATATATATATATATATATATATATATATATATATATATATATATATATATATATATATATATATATATATATATATATATATATATATATATATATATATATATGTATATATATATGAATACCTCCCAATAACAAATACTATGCGCAAACAATGGGCAACCTTTGTAACTTAAAGACCTTTCCCATGGGCTGTGGGGGGTCACGATATCTCCAAAGGCATGGTTATTTGGTCTCTCAACTATTCTGAATAAAATAGATATCTCAAAATTTTGTTCGGACGATTTTGAGAAAAAGAGGCGTGGAAGGGGGCCTAGTTGCCCCCCAATTTTTTGGTCACTTAAAAAGAGCACTAACACTTTTAATTTGCGGTCAAATGAGCCTTCTACCGATATTCTAGGACCAATGGGTCGATACGGTCACCCCTGGGAAAAAAAACACAAAAAAAACAAACAAACACGTATCCGTGATCCTTCATCTGGCAAAAAATATAAAATTCAAAATTTTTGCAGATAGGAGCTTGAAACCTCTACAGCAGGGTTCTCTGATATGCTGAATCTGATGGCGTGATTTTCATTGAGATTTTATGAATTTTAGGGTTTGATTCCCCCTTTTTTTGAAAATCAGGCAAATTTTCTCAGGCTCGTAACCTTTGATGTGTAATACTAAACTCATAGAAACTCATATATTTGAAATTAACGTAAAAAGCTGATTCTTTTGATATATCTATTGGTATCAAAATTCCATTTCTTAGCGTTCCGGTTACTATTGAGCCAGGTCACTCCTTACTTACAGTTCGTTACCACAAACTGTTTGATTTAAACTATCATAATAAAATCAATGCAATAAATAATGATTGAGATTGATTTATAAATAATAGTAATGAAAACATCTGGAATGTTCATAAAACTCTAAGAGATCTATGATACGGTAGTTCATTTGGGCTGAATCTTAGCGGCCTGGCACCCGGAGTTGCAGAAAAATATTTGATTTCAAATGTTGTCTTTAAGAAAGGTGCGGTCTAATGGAATATAAAAATAGGACGGGTAACAGTCAACTACAGTTCTTTTAAACATGAAAAAAATGGTCAGCATCCCGTTTTTCAAGGCCAAGCAATTGATTTGAAAGGCTGAGGGGTATTTACGTGTTATAGCGACCCCACCAAAGAAGTGAAGTTAGGTTAATCCTAATGAAATATACCAAAATATGATGAAAATACAAAACTTTAGTAATGGAACTGCGGAAACTACAACAGAGAATTATGGAAAGCAGGCCGCCCAGAACGCATTATATTAAATATCTAGCCTAAACAACTCTTTATATTAAATATTGAATTAAAATATACTTGTATAGTAATTTACCTCACTGAGACTAAGCTAATTATCTCCAAATGCAGAGAGTGAGAGACCGGTATAACTCAGATACAGAACTTGAGTGTGGTCGCTATAATACGCAAGCACCGGTTGAGGTGCTCTTTTCCTATTGTCTCTGAAGTTACAATGAGGAAAACTGACAAAATAGGCTATTTTGTCAGTAGTTGATATTTGCAGGCCTTGTAATATCCCGAAGCAACCATCTGTGTTTCAGCGCTTTGTGGAGTATTTTGAATAGATTTTTTCCGCTTCCTCGAGCAAAATTTTATCATTAAACAAATACTTAAATTAGAGATTTCAGTACTGTAAGTATTATAGTACTGCTTTTTATGGGTTTTTAAAACCAGCTTTTTTAATACGTCGCTATAATGGCAACCGGAAATGTTGAGAATAGATCAACTTCACCAAATAGAGAAAAAAAAGAAGGAAGAGCCGTTTGCTTAACATCAACGGTACTTAGTAATGATTCATAACTTTTTTAAATAGCCAAACTCGTTTTTAAGGGTGATGAATTAAACATAAGGTCTCTTTCACTTTACCTAATGCAGGTTGGGGTACATGTCGGTTATTGAAAACACACCAAAAAAGTTAAGATAGGTTAATCCTAATGAAAAATAACAAAACATGATGATAGTAGTAAGGGCATAGGGAATATCACGGGTGATTGCGTAATATGACTTACCACGGGGCAGTCACCTATGGATTCTACGAGTGATTGCGTAATATGACTTACCAGGGTCAGTCACCTATTACTACGAACGGTACATGCCTTACCAGACGGGTTTCTGAGGTAACACCCATTTTTAACAGTTTCAATTGCACAAGGAGACAGGTTTCTGGTGGGTATAGAATTTGAGAGTTGATAAAGTGAAATTATATCACTATTCTAGTTTTTTCTAAACAGGTATTTCCTATAACTTAATAAAGGGTTAAAGGTGATTAGCGATTACGAGTGAAGATAGTACGAATTGCTTGTGAAAAACCCCGGATGAATTAGTTGAAAATAAAGTTTTAACAAGAAATGTCTGAAAAGTAACGATAGAATGACATTGTGACTTGACCTCGCTTTAGCTCTCCGATGTGGTCTGTATAATACACAAGTAACGTTTGAAAAGTATTGTCAATTTAAAAAGAAATGGCTGAAAAGTGTTTTGAGGGAGATGGGTTGCATGGAGGGTTAAGTTGCACGAGGGTTCAGTTAAAGGGGGTACAGTTACACGGGGGTTTAGTTAAATTGGGTTGAGTTGCACGAGGGTTCAGTTAAAGGGGGTATAGTTACACAGGGGTTTAGTTAAATTGGGTCTAGTTGCACGAGGGTTCAGTAGCACGAGGGTTCAGTAGCATGGGGATTCAGTTGTACAGGGTTTCGGTTATACAGGGGTTCAGTTACATGGAGGGTTCAGTTGCACGAGGGAGCATTTGTGAATTAGAAGAGATGGGGTGAGAGTGTACTGTATAATACACAAGTGATGTTTTGGAGAACTTTTTCAATTTAAAATAGTTTAGAAATAAAAAAAATTTTACAAGAAACGGCTGAAAAGTGTTTTGAGAGAGTGGGGATTGCAGGGAGGGTGGAGGTGCACGAGGGCTAAGTTAAAGGGGGTACGGTTACACGGGGCTGTAGCTAAATTGTGTCGAGTTGCACGAGGGTTCAGTAGCATGAGAGTCCAGTAGCACAGGATGTCAGTTGTACAGGGTTACGGTTATACAGTGGTTCAGTTACAAGGTGGGTTGAGTTGCACGAGGGTTCAGTTAAAGGGGGTATAGTTACACGGGGTTTTAGTTAAATTGGGTCGAGTTGCACGAGGGTTCAGTAGCACGAGGGTTCAGTAGCACGGGGGTTCAGTTGTACAGGGTTTCGGTTATACATGGGTTCAGTTACATGGGGGGTTCAGTTGCACGGGGGTTGAGCTAAATGGGGCTTGAGTTCCACGAGAGTAGTGCTTTGTCGTGGTTTAGTTTTTCACAGTTACATTCTCTTGATCTTTCACAGTTCACTTTGATTTTATTTCGTTGATTCTTTTTGTTTGCATGTCCGGGCTGGTGTTTGCAAGTCCAAGTTGGGTTTTCAGACCTACGTTTTTTAGATTTTCGTGGGTGTTTGGTTCCCGGGGTTTATTATTTGAGAAGTTAACTTTAGTATTTTGTGGTTTTACGTGCCTGAAATCATGAATTAGAATAGTTAATTTAGCTGTTTGGGTTTTTAGATTTTCGTGGGCGTTAGGTTCCTGGGACTTATTATTTGAGAAGTTAACTTTAGTATTTCGTATTTGACGTGCCTGAAATCATGAATTAGAATATTTAATTGGCTGTTTGGGGATTTTCAGACCTAGGTTTTTTAGGTTTTCGCGTGTGTTTGACTCTGGGGTTTTTATTTGAGGCGTTGGTTCCTGGGATTTATTATTTGAGAAGTTAACTTTAGTATTTCGTATTTGACATGCCTGAAATCATGAATTAGAATATTTAATTGGCTGTTTGGGGATTTTCAGACCTAGGTTTTTTAGTTTTTCACGTGTGTTTGACTCCTGGGGTTTATTATTTGAGAAGTTAACTTTAGTATTTTATGGTTTATGTGCCTGAAATCATGAATTAGAATAGTTAATTACATGTTTAGGGTTTTCAGACCTAGGTTTTTTAGATTTTCGTGGATGTTTGACTCCTGGGGTTTATTATTTTAGAAGTTAAATTTAGTATTTTGTGGTTTTATGTGCCTGAAATCCTGAGTTCGAATATTCATTTACCTGTTTAGGGTTTTCAGACCTATGTTTTTTAGATTTTCGTGGATGTTTTACCGAAAAAAAAAACATAGTTGTACCGTCAACACCAAGCTCTTTACGCTAAATTTTTTTATTGTTTAAAAAATTAGAGTTGTGAGAAAGTCAAACTTTAACGTAAAGAGCGAGTCGTTGAGGAGGGGACAGCCCCTTTCATAAACGGAATAATTTCTATTCGTTTTAAGTTTTAACACCGTTCCTTACTTTCAGTTAAAAAAACTTGTTTGTTTCTTAGCTAATAATAGAACATTTAGTATTATTTTCTAATGTAAGTGTTTTCTTAAGAAAATGGCCCATCTTTATCAAACATAACAGTATCTAGTTAAAACAATGAAAAAATTCATGTTTTTTTGTCTTGTTACTTAGGTAATAATGCAAAATTTAATATATTTTCATAATTTAAGTGTTTTCTTAAAAAAATGCCCCATCTTTAAAAAATATAGCCTTAGCTAGTTAAAACTGCGAATATCTTCCTGATTTTTTGTCGTTTTACTTAGGTAATATTTTGACAAATCTTTTTTTTTTTCTAATGTAAGTGTTTGAGTTAGACAATGGACAGTCTTTAGCAATTATATAATTATCTAGTTAAAATAGCGCAAAAATAATTTATTTTTTGTCGTTTTACTAAGGTAATAATGGTACCTTTATGATTTTTTATAATGTATGTGATTTAATTAGAATTATGCCAAAAATTAAAAATTATATACAAATAAATATAAAAATTATCATAAATTCTTTATTTTTTGTCGTGTTACTTATTTAATAAAGTAAAATTTATTATTTTTTATAATGTTAGTGTTTTCTTAAGAAAATGCCCCATCTTTAACAAATATAGCCTTAGCTAGTTAAAACTGCGCATAAATTGTTGATTTTTTGTCGTGTTACTTAGGTAATAATGGAACATTTAGTATTTTTTCTAATGTAAGTGATTTTCTTAAGAAATTCCCGCTGGAGGTTTTATGACTCCTCCCCACAAGGAATTCAGATGGTTTTAGGACTCATCTCACTACACATAACTCCATTCAACCTTGAGCGAAGGTATAAAAGTTTGATGAAGTATTTCTCTACTTAACAACTACATTAATAGCCTCCAAGATGATAGGACTGTATGACACCGAATTTATCGGATTAAAAAAATCATCTTGAGGTGTTATATTTGAATGTGCTTTTTTATTATTGTCTATGGATCTCGAAGAAATTGACTGTTACCATTGGATAGTGAACTATAATCTGTTTGAGTATGAGAAAAGCTTGTGGAGTACTACATTACGTTATATAAACAGACTGGAATTCTATGATAGAGTGATTACACCGCTTAATAATGCTGGTCAGGAACTGAGAAATGTTCAGGAGGAAGTCAGTGAAGTTTTCAGCTTTTTTGGGGTCGAAGCACTCTACGTAAAGGGTAATGTACCTACAGCTAAAGTTTTAATTCAAAAGTGTGACCCTAGTATTCCACTTTTCAATCTAGAAGAGTTTAAGTGTCCTAAATTTGAAGGGGGGTTATCACCGTCCTGAAGACGAGGTTAGGTTCTTCGCGCAGTGGATACCTAAGGACATACCTGATCGTGATAAATCCATAAGACATGGTAAAAAAAAACTATTGTATATCATGGGATCATCGTTTTTGGATGTTTAAGTGTGAACTCTAAGTACTATTTTTATTTAAATATGTGGTGTTGCTTTTTTTTTCTCAAAAAAATATGTTAATACGTTTAAGCAATAAATATCTTTAAGCTTAACCCGTCTTTATTCTTTAGAATAGTTTTATTCATTTAATTAAATTATGAAGAAGAAATTGTAAGTAAGTAACAATAGCTTTCTTGAATTCGCTTCCTGGACACAATACAGATATTTAATTCAAGAAATCATAATAAAATCGCAAGTAAGTAATAAAGTCTTTATTGTTTTCACCTATTGGATACACGATACTGAAATTTCATTCAAGAAATTATGAAGGAATTGTAAATAGGTAACACACTCATTCTTGAAGTCACCTCTTGTATACACAATACAGAAATTTCATTTAAGAAATTATCAAAAATTGTAAGTAAGTAGCAAATTCTTTCTTGAATTCGCCTCCTGGATAAATAAAAAAAGACATTTCATTAAAGAAATTATGATGAAATTCCAATTAAGCTACACATTCTGTCTTGAAGTCACATCTTGGATACTATATACAGAAATTTAATTCAAGGAATTATCAAAAATTGTAAGTAAGTAACAAATAATTTCAAAAATATTTTAATACGTTTAATCGAAAAAAATTTTGAAGCTTAAAACGTCTTTATTCTTTAGAATAGTTTAGTAGCAAATTCTTTCTTGAATTCGCCTCCTGGATAAACAAAAAAGACATTTCATTCAAGAAATTATGACAAAATTCCAAGTAAGTAACAAACTCTTTTTTGAAATTACCTCATGGATACACAATGCAGAAATTTCATTTAAGAAATTATCAAAAATTGTAAGCAAGTAACAAACTCTTTCATGAAGTCACCTCGTGGATACACAATGCAGAAATTTCATTAAAGAAATTATGAAAAAATTGTAAGTAAGTAGCAAATTCTTTCTTGAATTCACCTGCTGGATAAACAAAAAAAACATTTTGTTCAAGAAATTATGACAAAATTCCAAGTAAGTAGCAAACTCTTTATTGTTTTCATGACCTAGATACACGATCTAGAAATTTAATTCAAGAAATTATGAAAAAAATTCTCAATAAGTAACAATTTCTTTCTTGAAGTCAACTCTTGGATACACAATACGGAAATTTCATTTAAGAAATTATGAAAAAATTGTAAGCAAGTAATAAACTCTTTCCTGAAGTCACCTCTTGGATACACAATGCAGAAACTTCATTTAAGAAACTATGAAAAAATTGTAAGTAAGTAACAAATTCTTTTTGAAGTCACCTCTTAGATACACAGTACATAAATTTCATCAAACAAATTATAAAAAAATTGTAAGTAAGTAGCAAATTCTTTCTTGAATTCACCTGCTGAATAAACAAAAAGACATTTCGTTCAAGAAATTATGACAAAATTCTACGTAAATAACAAACTCTTAACTGCTTTCACGACTTAGATACACGATGTAGAAATTTAATTCAAGAAATTATGAAAAAATTCTCAGAAAGTAACAATTTCTTTCTTGAAGTCAACTCTTGGATATACAATACGGAAAAAATTATCAAAAATTTTAAGTAAGTAGCAAATTCTTTCTTGAATTCGCCTCCTGGGTAAATAAAAAAGACAGTTCATTCAAGAAATTATGAAAAAATTCTAAGTAAGTAACAAACTCTTTCTTGAAGTTACCTCATGGATACACAATGCAGAAATTTCATTTAAGAAATTATGAAAAAAAATTGTAAGCAAGTAACAAACTCTTTCATGAAGTCATCTCGCGGATACACAATGCTGTAATTTCATTAAATAAATTATGGAAAAATCGTAAGTAAGTAGAAAATTCTATTTTGAATTCACCTGCTGGATAAACAAAAAAGACATTTGGTTCAAGAAATTATGACAAAATTCCAAGTAAGTAACAAACTCTTTATTGTTTTCATGACTTACATACAAGATGTAGAAATTTAATTCAAGAAATTATGAAAAAATTCTCAGTAAGTAACAATTTCTTTCTTGAAGTCAACTCTTGGATACACAATACGGAAATTTAATTTAAGAAATTATCAAAAAATTGTAAGCAAGTAACAAACTCTTTCCTGAAGTCACCTCTTGGATACACAATGCAGAAACTTCATTTAAGAAACTGTGAAAAAATTGTAAGTAAGTAACAAATTCTTTCTTGAAGTCACCTCTTGGATACAAAATACAGAAATTTCATTAAAGAAATTATGAAAAAATTGTAAGTAAGTAGCAAATTCTTTCTTGATTTCACCTGCTGGATAAACAAAAAGACATTTCGTTCAAGAAATTATGACAAAATTATAAGTAAGTAACAAACTCTTAATTGTTTTCACGACTTAGATATACGATGTAGAAATTTAATTCAAGAAATTATGAAAAATATTCTCAGAAAGTAACAATTTCTTTCTTGAAGTCAACTCTTGGATACACAATACGGAAATTTCATTCAAGAAATTATGAAAATATTTGTAAGTAAGTAACAAACTCTTTATTGTTTTCACCTCTTGGATATACATTACAGATACTTCATTCAAGAAATTATGAAAAAATCGCTAGTAAGTAGCTTTTTTTCTCTCTTTATCAAAAACAATTTTCACTTAGCTGCATGATGTAGAAACTTCATTCAAGAAATTATGAAAAAATTCTCAGTAAGTAACAATTTTCTTTCTTGAAATCAACTATTGGAGACACAATACGAAAATTTCGTTCAAAAAATTATGAAAGTATTTGTAAGTAAGTAACAAGCTCTTTATTGTATTCACCTCTTGAATGTACAATAAAAATAGATTACTCATAAATTTCGATTAAAAACTTTTTGAAACTATATACTTTTTGATTGCCTTTTCTTGGCACCTTTCCAAATGAGCGGGGATTCCCCACTGGTTCCTACACATTGCAAAAAAGTGAGCAGAACAAAAACTCCACGTTTTCAACCAGACTGGTTTTTTTTAGACAACACCCATTTTTTTAGGGACCAATCAGGGACAGCGGAGGTTGATCAATATACAATAACTTGATTGGTGATTAGTTACACACCGCGACGATGCATACATAGTGAGAGAGACATGCAAAGTCGACATAGCTTTATTTCATTTTTTTAAGGTTAATTTAGACGAAGTTACGTGATTTTAAGGTTAATTTAGACGAGGTTACGTGCGCGCACGTAACCTCGTCTAAATTAACCTTAAAATCACGTAACCTCGTCTAAATTAACCTTAAAAAAATGAATTAAAGCTATATCGACTTTGCAAGTCTCTCTCACTATGTATGCGTCGTCGTGGTGTGTAACCAATCACCAATCAAGTTATTGTATATTGAGCAACCTCCGCTGTCTCTGATTGGTCCCTAAAAATGGGTGTTGTCTAAAAAACCAGTCTGGTTGAAAACGTGGAGTTTTCATACTGGTCACTCTTTTGCAATGTGTAGGAGCCGTTGGGGAATCCCCGCTCATTTAGAAAGGTTCCATGTCAAGGCAAGCAAATAGCATGTAGTTTCAAATTGTGTATAATCGCGTTTCTTGAATGAAGTATATGTATTGTATATTCAGGAGGTAAAATCAATAAAGAGCTTGTTACTTACTTACAAATATTTTCATAATTTCTTGAATGAAATTTCCGTATTGTGTATCCAAGAGTTGACTTCAAGAAAGAAATTGGTACTTACTGAGAATTTTTTCATAATTTCTTGAACTAAACTTTCTACATCTTGTAGCTAAGTGAAAATTGTTTGTGATAAAGAGAAAAAAAGTTACTTACTTGCGATTTTTTCATAATTTCTTGAATGAAGTATCTGTACTGTATATCCAAGAGGTGAAATCAAAAAAGAGTTTGTTACTTACTTACAAATATTTTCATAATTTCTTGAATGAAATTTCCGTATTGTGTATCCAAGAGTTGACTTCAAGAAAGAAATTGTTACTTACTGAGATTTTTTTCATAATTTCTTGAATTAAATTTCTACATCGTATATCTAAGTCGTGAAAACAATTAAGAGTTTGTTACTTACTTGTATTTTTGTCATAATTTCTTGAACGAAATGTCTTTTTGTTTATCCAGCAGGTGAATTCAAGAAAGAATTTGCTACTTACTTACAATTTATTCATAATTTCTTTAATGAAATTTCTGTATTGTGTATCCAAGAGGCGAATTCAAGAAAGAATTTGCTACTTACTTACAATTTTTTCATAATTTCTTAAATGGAGTTTCTGCATTGTGTATCCGAGAGGTGACTTCAGGAAAGGGTTTCTTACTTGCTTACAATTTTTTTCATAATTTCTTAAATGAAATTTTTGCATTGTGTATCCATGAGGTGAATTCAAGAAAGAGTTTGTTACTTACTTAGAATTTTTTCATAATTTCTTGAATGAACTGTCTTTTTTATTTACCCAGGAGGCGAATTCAAGAAAGAATTTGCTACTTACTTAAAATTTTTGATAATTTTTTCCGTATTGTATATCCAAGAGTTGACTTCAAGAAAGAAATTGTTACTTACTGAGAATATCTTCATAATTTCTTGAATTAAATTTATACATCGTATATCTAAGTCGTGAAAACAATCAAGAGTTTGTTACTTACTTAGAATTTTGTCATAATTTCTTGAACGAAATGTCTTTTTGTTTATCCAGCAGGTGAATTCAAGAAAGAATTTGCTACTTACTTACAATTTTTTTATAATTTCTTTAATGAAATTTCTATATTGTGTATCCAAGAGGTGACTTCAAGAAAGAATTTGTTACTTACTTACAATTTTTTCATAGTCTCTTAAATGAAGTTTCTGAATTGTGTATCCAAAAGGTGACTTCAGGAAAGAGTTTGTTAATTGCTTACAATTTTTTATAATTTCTTTAATGAAATTTGCGTATTGTGTATCCAAGAGTTGACTTCAAGAAAGAAATTGCTACTTACTGAGAATTTTTTCATAATTTCTTGAATTAAATTTCTACATCGTGTATCTAAGTCATGAAAACAATAAAGTTTGTTACTTACTAGGAATTTTTTCATAATTTCTTGAACGAAATGTCTTTTTGTTTATCCAACCGTATAATTAAAGAAAAAATTTGCTACATACGTGCGATTTTTCAGATTTAATTTAGTGAAGGTTTTGCAAGTTGTGTCCGCGAATTAATCCCGGGAAAGAGTTTATTTCTTTCTTACAATTTTTTTTCAGTATTTCCCTAATGTACATTCTGCAGTGTATATAAATTGTGTGCATTCAAGAATGAGTTTGTTACTTACTTAGAATTTTTTCATAATTTCTTGAATGAACTGTCTTTTTTATTCACCCAGTATGCTAATTCAATAAATAATTTGCTACTTACTTACAGCTTTTGATAGTTTCTTAAATGAAATTTCTGCATTATGTATCCATGAGCTAATTTCAGGAAAGAGTTTGTTGCTTACTTAGAATTTTTTCATAATTTCTTTAATGAAAAGTCTTTTTTATTTATCCAGGAGGCAAATTCAAGAAAGAATTTGCTACTTACTTACAATTTTTGATAATTTCTTGAATGAAATTTCGGTATTGTTTATCCAATAGGTGAAAACAATAAAGACTTTATTACTTACTTACGATTTTATTATGATTTCTTGAATTCAATATCTGTATAATGTCAAGGAAGCGAATTCAAGACAGCCGTTGTTACTTACTTACAATTTCTTCATAATTTAAAGAAATGCATAAAACTATTCTAAAGAATAAAGACGGGTTAAGCTTAAAGATCTTTATTGCTTAAACGTATTAACATATTTTTGAAAGAATTTGCTACTTACTTACAATTTTTGATAATTTCTTAAATGAAATTTCTGCATTGTGTATACATGAGGTAACATCAAGAAAGAGTTTGTTGCTTACTTAGAATTTCGTCATAATTTCTTGAATGAAATGTCTTTTTTTATTTATCCAGGAGGCGAATTCAAGAAAGAATTTGCTACTTACTCACAATTTTTGATAATTTCTTAAATGAAATTTCTGCATTGTGTATACAAGAAGTGACTTCAAGAATGAGTGTGTTACCTATTTACAATTCCTTCATAATTTCTTGAATGAAATTTCAGTATTGTGTGTCCAATAGGTGAAAACAATATAGACTTTATTACTTACTTGCGATTTTATTATGATTTCTTGAATTAAATATCTGTATTGTGTCCAGGAAGCGATTTCAAGAAAGCTATTGTTACTTACTTACGATTTCTTCTTCATAATTTAAAGAAATGAATAAAACTATTCTGAATAATAAAGACCGATTAAGCTTACAGGTATTAATTGCTTAAACTTATTAACATATTTTTTTTGAGAAAAAAAACAACACCATATATTTACATAAAAATAGTACTTAGAGTTCACACTTAAACATCCAGAAACGATGATCCCATGATATAGAATAGTTTTTTTTTACCATATCTTATGGATTTATCACGATCAGGTATGTATTTAGGTATCCACTGCGCGAAGAACCTAATCTCGTCTTCAAGACGGTGATAACACCCCTTCAAATTTACGACATTTAAATTCTTCTAGATTGAGAAGTGGAATCCTAGGGTCACACTTTTGAATTAAAACTTTATCTGTAGGTACATTACCCTTTACGTAGAGTGCTTCAACCCCGAAAAAGCTGCAAATTTCACTGACTTCCTCCTGAACATTTCTCAGTTCCTGACCAGTATTATTAAGTGGTGTAATCACTCTATCATAGAATCCCAGTCTGTTTATATAACGTAATGTAGTACTCCACAAGCTTTTATCATACTCAAACAGATTATAGTTCACTATCAAATGATAACAGTCAATTTCTTCGAGATCCATAGACAATTATAAAAAAGCACATTCAAATATAACACCACAAGATGATTTTTTTAATCCAATAAATTCTGTGTCATACAGTCCTATCATCTTGGAGGCTATTAATGTAGTTGTTAAGTAGAGAAATACTTCATCAAACTTTTATACCTTCGCTCAAGGTTGAATGGAGTTATGTGTAGTGAGATGAGTCCTAAAACCATCTGAATTCATTGTGGGGAGGAGTCATAAAACCTCCAGCGGGATTTTCTTAAGAAAAAACACTTGCAATCGAAAAAATACTGACTGTTCTTTTGACACTTTAAAAACACGACAAAAAATCCAAAGTGTCATCGAAGTTTCATCTATCTTAGGCAATAGATTGTACATACTAGCCATGTGCATTAGAGAACACAAGAAGTAGACACAAAACAAATTTTACCTAAGTTAAAAAAGTAAAAAGAAAAAAAATCAAGAATTTATGCGCTGATTTAACTGGCTAAGTCTCTATTTGTTAAAGATGAGCCATTTTCTTACGAAAACACCTACATTATAAAAAATAATAAATGTATCAATATTACCTAAGTAACAAGACAAAAACTCAAGTATTTATGAGTAGTTTTAACTAGCTAAGACTCTATTTGTAAAAGATGGACCGTTTTCTTAAGAAAACAATTACATTAGAAAAAAATACTAAATGTTCCTTTATGACCTATGTAGCACGACAAAAAATCAAGAAATTATGTGCAGTTTTAACTAGCTAATGCTAAATTTGTTAAAGATGGGCCATTTTCTTAAGAAAACACTTACATTAGAAAAAAATACTAAATGTTGCATTATTACCTAAGTAACACGACAAAAAATCAAGAATTTATGCATAGTTTTAACTAGTTAGGGGTAAATTTGTTACAGATGGGCCATTTTCTTAAGAAAACACTTACATTATAAAAAATACTAAATGTTCCATTATTACATGTTTAAAAAACAAGTTTTTTTTAACTGAACGTAAGGAATTATTTTAATACTTCAACCTATCATAAAGTTTTCCGATTATGGAAGGTGGTGCCCCTTCCTCAAAGTCTCGTTCTTAAAATTAAAGATGGGCTTTCTCACAACTCTAATTTTTAAAACAATAAAAAAATTTAGCGTAAAGAGCGAGGCGTTGAGGGTACAACTATGTTTTTTTTCGGCAAAACATCCACGAAAATATAAAAAACCTAGGTCTGAAAACCCTAAACAGCTAATTAAATATTCTAATTCATTATTTCAGGCACGTAAAACCACAAAATACTAAAGTTAACTTCTCAAATAAAAAACCCCGGGAGTCAAACATCCACGAAAATCTAAAAAACCTAGGTCTGAAAACCCTAAACATGTAATTAACTATTCTAATTCATGATTTCAGGCACATAAACCATAAAATACTAAAGTTAACTTCTCAAATAATAAACCCCAGGAGTCAAACACGCGCGAAAACCTAAAAAACGTAAGCCTGAAAATCTCCAAACAGCCAATTAAATATTCTAATTCATGATTTCAGGCACGTCAAATACGAAATACTAAAGTTAACTTCTCAAATAATAAGTCCCAGGAACCTAACGCCCACGAAAATCTAAAAACCCAAACAGCTAAATTAACTATTCTAATTCATGATTTCAGGCACGTAAAACCACAAAATACTAAAGTTAAGTTCTCGAATAATAAACACCAGGAGTCAAACACACACGAAAATCTAAAACACCTAGGTCTGAAAATCCCCAAACAGTCAATTAAATATTCTAATTCATGATTTCAGGCAAGTCAAACTATGAAATACTAAAGTTAACTTCTCAAATAATAAATCCCAGGAACCTAACATCCAAGAAAATCAAAAAAACGTAGGTCTGAAAACCCAAACGGCTAATTAACCATTCCAATTCATGATTTCAGGCACGTCAAATCCCGAAATACTAAAGTTAACTTATCAAATAATAAACCCCGGGAACCAAATACCCACGAAAATCTAAAAAACGTAGGTCTGAAAACCCAACTTGGACTTGCAAACACCAGCCCGGACATGCAAACAAAAAGAATCAATGAAATAAAATCAAAGTGAACTTTGAAAGATCAAGAGAATGTAACTGTGACAAGCTAAACCACGACAAAGCATTACTCTCGTGGAACTCAAGCCCCAATTAACTCAACCCCCGTGCAGCGGGACCCCCATGTAACTGAACCCCTGTATAACCGAAACCCTGTGCAACTGAACCCCCGTGCTACTGAACCCTCGTGCTACTGAACCCTCGTGCAACTCGACCCAATTTAACTAAACCCCTGTGTAACTATACCCCCTTTAACTGAACCCTCGTGCAACTCAACCCTCCATGCAACCCATCTCCCTCAAAACACTTTTCAGCCATTTCTTTTTAAATTGACAATACTTTTCAAACGTTACTTGTGTATTATACAGACCACATCGGAGAGCTAAAGCGAGGTCAAGTCACAATGTCATTCTATCGTTACTTTTCAGACATTTCTGCTTAAAACTTTATTTTCAACTAATTCATCCGGGTTTTTCACAAGCAATTCGTACTATCCTCGCTCGTAATCGCTAATCACCTTAACCCTTTATTAAGTTATAGGAAATACCGGTTTAGAAAAAACTAGAATAGTGTCATAATTTCACTTTATCAACTTTCAAATTCTATACCCACCAGAAACCTGTCTCCTTGTGCAATTGAAACTGTTAAAAATGGGTGTTACCTTAGAAACCCGTCTGATAAGGCATGTATCGTTCGTAGTAATAGATGACTGACCCTGGTAAGGCATATTAAGCAATCACTCGTAGAGTACATAGGTGACTGTCCCGTGGAAAGGCATATTATGCAATCACTCGTGATACTCCCTATGCCCTTACTACTGATGATAAAATAATACTTTAGAAACATAATTATGAAAACCTAACCTAAGCCGACAAAACGTAGCCCAACCTAACCCCCACCCCTAATGTGCAAATATGTAGCCCAAATTATACAAGTCCAATGCATTCTGTCCACGTTCAATGCATTATATCATCCATCACTTGTTTTTGTAGCTATGAAACCGATTTTCTGAGATGTAACCTAAGCGTAATTCTTGAATGTGTTTCCAATAACCGACAAGTACCCAGGTTGGTTTTAATATTCAGAATAAACTAAAAAAAGAAGCTTTCCTACAAAAAAAGAGAGCGAATTTAAAGCAACGAGCAAGGACCACTAGAAACCACTCAAACTTAAAACCCCGAAGAAATGAATCTAAAAAAAGAAAAATAAAAGCTTCTTCAATAACAAACATTTAATTCCAACTTAAAAAGAAGAGATTAGCACAGGTAGCTGGCGTTTATCCTCAATTTCCAAAAGGCTGGAGCGTCATTTATTCTTTACTGAAAAATAGATACGGTAGATATTAAATTAAAAGTTTCGTTTGGCTTATTAATTTTTCCATACATTAGAAAGTTATGGATTAAAAGAAAGGAAGCACTGCGAAAAATTAACGGCATATTATTTTGGAAAAGTAAATTGATTGTTACAAATACACCGATATTAAGAGAGCTTCCATAAAGTTTGTGCAGTATTTTCTTATTTTTGTTAATGTTTCAATAAAAAAAAGTAGAAAATTGTAAAAAACGCTCTAGTCAATTTGAAAGATTTGAGGCCCTACTTGTTTGTGGTAATTTCTGTTCGTTTTAAGTTAGATTCCGTTGTTATTTGTAATTTATGACTTTCTATCAGATTAATTTATTCATTCATAGTAATTTCTGGCGGTTTTAAGTTTGAAAGTTCTAAATCTGTTTTTGTTTTTTTGTACTTTTGATGGAAAATTTTTTTATTTTTTTATTTAATAAATGAACGAAAACATTCTCCCGACCTCAAGGACGGTTAATTATTTCATTATCCCCGCAGCTAATAGGGCCATCTGGATTTAGCCTGACAAATACCCGGTTGCAATTCAAGTGAAACATAACTCGTAGTCCTAGAATAATAGTATTACCATAAATCCAGTTTAACCAGTGCAAGAAGCAACTCAACGTTTTATTATTAGACATTAATTCAGGTTTCAAAACAAACTGAACGATGATTATGTTACAATTAAGGTTCTTCAAATAATGTTAGGATGGAAGTGGATCAAGAGGGTTTAACGAGACATATAGCTTATATAGGCTAGCAACTATAAAATGTATGACCCCCTCGAACTATCTTGAAGGGTATAGTGGTCACTACTGCGGTAAGAGCATACGGCAACCGTAGAACAGTCTAAGAGCGCTAGGGTTGACTAAAATAGCTGCCCATTGAAAAATAAGGTACTTGTACACTATCTGGTACCCACCGCTATATACTCTATAAGGAGACCAAACACGAAACCCGCCAAACGGGTATTTGCAATAGAGAAATGGAATGCAAAGCGTGGTTTTCATTGCGTTTACAATATTTAAACTGTTGTTTTTTGGGGTTTAGGGGGCGGGGGGAAAGGTACCTAGGTTAGGTTAGATATTTAATATAAGCTATACTTTACCCCCCCCCCCCTAAAGTGCAAATATAAATCCCAAATATGTTTCTAAACTATTAAATATTAATAATATTTTATTTTTTTATTATTATTAACCAAACTTGACTTCTTTTGTGGGTACCATATTATGCACAAGTACCAAAAATAAATAAGGTATTGGTAATAGCGTTCAGTCCCCTGAATCCAATTTGAGGCCCTTTACCCCTACCCGGTCTTTCCAAAAAGCACTTGAAGTCATACCATAAGCATACTCCTTAGGTTTTTGTGCAATAATGGACATGTTGATTCCTTTCCCGGATTGCTCATTTTATGAAAAGTGAATAAAGGGAGATCTGTACCGTCATGTACAGATCTGTAGATGATCTATGACAGATCTGTACAGGCCACTTTACAGATCTTTACATGTGTACAGATCTGTACAGCCACTGTAAAGTCATGCTCGTTTGCTTTCCAATCATCCTAATATGGTATACCGAATAAATACTAAATAATATAGGCTACATGAAATTTCTTTTTTATGCCAGTCATCCAACTGGCTCATTGGTTAGTTAAATATATATATATAAATAAAACAAGAGTTTCCAACACTAAGTCAAGAGCAGGTTGTTGGCCTTCTTAACCCCCACTCGTTTTGGTAAAGTGGCTTTTGCGCTCTGTTGAAAACAGCACACGCTCGAAAGTTTTGTTGATAATATGAAAATACTTCAACAGTATTTTTTTAAATCAAAATTACATTGTTATTAGGTATTTGTTGCACTGTGGTGAGTTTTAAGTAGAGTGCAATCAATCATTTGATCGTTACGAGTGGAAGGTTAAGGAAGACAGCAGATCCCCTCTCGTTAAGTTTACTCGTTTGAATATTTTGCGGTTTTTTTTCACATGTGTTTAAAAAAAAATTCGGTTTGATTTTTATTATTTGTACAAATCTAGTTTTTCCCTCTCCCATTAATGAGGGGACTACTCTAGTTCATGAGAACCAACCGTAATTTGCAATGCTAAGTTGTCAGTTGTGCTTTACTGCAAACAGAAAATAATCTCGACACCAATCTCGACAGGCTATTGTTTCAATCAGTGTTTTAATGTTCGGAAATGCAATCAGAAATGCTGTGCAATAAAATACACACAAAAGAAATCTTCAACCTCACCCTACAAACTATTGCTCAACATGCGTATCATTCCATTGCAAAGAAATTATAACAACATCTTTACTGTTACGAGCATAAAAAAAGAAGAAAAAATCTGGAGCAATTTACATGTAGTGAAATTTGAAGCGTCCTCAAAAAATGGAATTTAATACAGCTTTTCAATTCAAGCCAACCATCTCCTCAAATCAGTTGCTGTAATTGCTACACCATACAGCATTCAGAAAACCTTTTCCCTATTTGTCGGCTAATACTAACTACAAACAAATGGTTTTTCAATCAAGCATTTTCTGAAGAAAAAAAACTGTGATATTTACCGAAACGTCGAATATTGCTTCCCTTCCAAATTTTCAGTTCAAAAGTCGACCAGCTCCCCAAATCAGTCACTGTAATCGCTATTCAACATAGCGATTATAGGTATTTACTCCGCATTTCGAGTGCCTTAAATTACTCTCTTCAAGTGGGCTTAAGCTCAAACCTGTCATTTCCAATCCCCTCGGTAAATACTTCTGGCAGAAGGGGGGATTTAGAAACAGTGATTATGTTTTGTGGTCTGTAGGTGACATCCAAGGTAAGTTTCCCACTGTGTTTGATATTTACTTTCGAAACATTTTGAACCTTTTATTATTTAAACAGGAAAGTCTGTTGAGGGCGTGCAAAGAGAAGAATTTTCCAGTCAAAAGCAAACAAACTTGTAGTACTTATATGGCGAGTAAAGTGAAATAATTTGAACTCACTTAAAACCATACAACCCACATAAAGGTCGAAACAAAAACTTAAGATAGAAGTCCAATCTAATCTCATCACTTAAACTTTTTGGTACTTGTCGGTTATTGGAAACGCACGCAAAAAGTGAAGTTAGGTTAATCCTAATGAAAAATAACAAAAATGATGATAAAATAATACTTATGAAACAAAATTATGGAAGCCTAACCAGACCAAACCCAACCCCCACCCCCACCCCTAATGCGCAAATATATAGCCCAACTTCTACAAGTCCAATGCATTCTGTCTAAGTCCAATACAATGTATCATCCATCACTTGTTTTTGTAGCTATAAAATCGATTTTCTGAGATGTAACCTAAGCGTAATTCTTGAATGTGTTTCCAATAACCGACAAATACCAATCTTTTTTTAGGAACAGTTTATACCAATGAGAGTCTACCGCTACATCCTTGTTTTGAAGATGCTTTCGATAAAGTAAGCTGTTATTTTGCTTTTGATAATTAAAAAGGAATTACAAAAAGTTTTTTCTTGTCAAAATGATATTTATCAGACATCGGCCAAATATTAAGAAAATTAGATAAAAATTGAATTGTGGCGAATAAAAACTTATGATGTATTTTTTTTTACATAAAAAAAATGACCTTGAGCCAGATAGAAAAAGAAGGGAGAAAATGATTCAAATTAAAAAAAAATTGAACAACACTACTACTTTACACTACATCCTTGCGACAAGAGGGATAGAACCGGGATACTTGAAATTACAAATCCCAGCCTCATCCACCACGCTGTCACAAGCTAATGTGTGATTTTTCAAAGAAGCTGTTCACAAATTTTTCATTGAAAAATCATAATTGCTGCTTTGGCTTTTTCTGTGGGGGATTGAGGGGGCTTTAAAACCATGACTGAATATATAAGAGATTCCATAACTGACATAGGGACAATGTGAATACATTACTTGATTCCTTTCTAACGCTTTTAACATCTGTTAATTAAAAAAACTTCCCACAAAATAAGTTTTTCAAAAAAAGTAAAAGAATCCATTAAACCAAAAATGAGCAAAAATAAAATCAAATAATCTACCAAGCGTGAAACTACCACAAATCAGCATCAATAAATAAATGAAACCCAAAACGAACCGAAATTACAACAAATAACCCGAGTCAAACTCAAAACGAGCAGACATGAGTAGGGCTCAAAACCCCTATGCCTTCCCAAGGTCAGAATATAATTTGCACTTTACTGAAAAAATATAAATGTTTTTACTTTTACAACTTTAATAAATCAAATAATAATAATATTTTGATTACTAAATATCAGTATATGTATGTTAAACTGACAATGCACATTCATTGGTATTTTTTTCTGTAAAGTGCAAATTATGTTCTAGCCTTGGAAAGGCATAGGGGTTTTGAGCCCTACTCATGTTAATTTCTGCTCGTTTTAATTTGACTCGGTTATTTATTGTAATTTCTGTTCGTTTTGGGTTTCATTTATTTATCGATGCTGATTTGTGGTAGTTTCACGCTTGGTAGATTATTTGATTTTATTTTTGGTTTAATGGAGTTCTTTACTTTTCTTTGAAAAACTTATTTTGTGGATAACGTTTTTGTAATTAATTTCTGTTCGTTTTATATTGAAATAGTCTTATCAGAGAAAAAGAAAATAATACTTCAAATCTTTTCTTTTTTAAGACTTTATAGTTCGGCCAGCTATTTGTATGCTGGAGAAAAATTTTCAGCAATTTTAAAAAACATACACCCTTTTAAAAATCTGGACACAGATAATAGTGTTCAATTAGTTTCATACCTCCTCTAGTTAACCTGAAATAGAAAACTTGATACCATTCTACAAAAAAATCTGTTTACTTTCTTTGATAGCTTGTATACACTTACGCTATTTTGATTCGGTTAAATTTTAAGAGCAGAAGTAGCCCCGAAAGTTTGAACATAATACCCTCAGTCGTTCTTGGGATGCTGCTGAGATGCCTTATTGAGAATTTGCATTAACACAGTGCAATTTTATTTAATCTTAAGGAAAAATTTTGTTTTTAAAATTTATGGGCAATTGGGAGGGTGGGCGTGGGAGGGGGACTAGTTGCCCTCCAATCACTTTCGACTATTAAAAAGGGCATTAGACCTTTCTATTTTCAATCGAATGAGCCCTTTTCGAAGTTCCTACAACAACTCCTTCGATACGAAGTGCCCTGGTCTAAAAAAATAAAATAATAATAATACATTGTAGCCACATCGATCTTTACTATAAAAATGTCAAGCCTTCCAATCACTTTCGACTATTAAAAAGGGCACTATCCCTTTCAATTTCCAATCAAATGAGCCCTTTTTGAGTTTCTATGACAGACCTTTCTATAAACAACTTATATACCCCCAGGGCATAAATTGGAACCCTTGCCCTGAGGGCTGTGAGGGGCTTGTCATCTTCAAGGACCTAGTTTCCAGAACTTTCAACTACGTTAAACAAAATGGGTATATCAAAATTTTGATTGGATGTGTTTGGGGAAATGGTGGGCGTGAGAGGGGCATTAGTTGCTCTCCAATCACTTATCGACTATTAAAAAAGGCACTAGCCCTTTCAATTACAAATCGAATGAGCCCTTTCGAAGTTTCTACGACAACACTTTCAGTAAAAACCTTATATGCCCCCAAGTGATAAATTACAACCATTGCCCTGAGAGCTGGGGGGGGGGTTGTCATCCTCAAAAACCTAATTTCCAGAACTTTCAACTACGTTGAAGAAAATTGCGATCTCAAAATTTTGATTGGATGTTCTTGGGGAAATGGCGGACGTGAGAGGGAGGTTAGTTGCCCTCGAATCACTTCCGACTATTAAAAAGGACACTAGCCCTTTGAATTTCCAATCGAATGAGCCCTTTTTGATGTTTCTTCGACAACGCTTTCCATAAAAACCTTATATGCCCCAGGGCATAACTTACAACCCTTGCCCTGAGGGCTGTATGGGGTTGTCATCCTCAAAGACATAATTTCGGACTTTTTAACTACGTTGAGTAACATGGTTGTCTCTAAATTTTTATTGAATGTGTTTGGGAAAACGGTGGGTGTTAGAGGGGGGTTACTTACCATACAATCACTTTAGACTATTATAAAGGGCATTAGCCGTTTCAATTTACAATTGAGTTATTCCTTTCTGGTTTCTACGACAAAGCTTTCTATAAAAAAAAACCTTAGATGCCCCCAGGGCATAACTTACAAACCTTGCCCTGTGGACTGTGTGGGGAGTGTCACCCTCAAAAACATAATTTCCAGACTTTTTAACTACATCAAACAAAATGGCTATCTCAAAATTTGGATTGGATCTGTTTGGGGATATGGTGGGTGTGAGAGGGGTGTTAGTTATCTTCCAATCACTTTCGACTATTAAAAAGAGCACACGCCCTTTTAATTTCCAATTGAATGAGTCCTTTTTGAAGTTTCTACATCTCTATCTATAAAAAACCTTTTATGCACCCAGGGCATAACTTACAACCCTTGCCCCGAGGGCTCTGAAGGGGTTATCATCCTCAAAGACCTAATTTCTAAAACTTTTAAATACGCTGAACAAAATGGATATCTAAAATTTTTTGATTGGATGTGTTTGGGGAAAAGGTTGGCGTCAGAGGGGGGTTAGTTGCCCTCCAATCACTTTCGACTATTAAAAGGGCACTAGCCCTTTGAATTTCCAATCGAATGAGCCCTTTTTCAAGTTTCTACGACAAAGATTTCAATTAAAATTTTATATGCCCCCAGGGCATAACTTACAACCCTTACCTTGAGGACTGTGGAGGGAGTGTCATCCTAAAAGATATAATTTCCGGACTTTTCAACTACTTTGAACAAAATGTCTCTCTCAAAATTTTGATTGGATGTTTCTTGATAAATGGTGGGCGTGGAAGGGGTGTTATTTGCCTTCCAATCACTTTCGACTATTAAAAAGGGCACTAGCCCTTTCAATTCCAATCAAATGAGCCCTTTTTGAAGTTTCTACGACAACACTTTCTATAAAATTCTTATATGCCCCCAGGACATAACTTACAACCCTTGGCCTGAGGGCTGTGGGGGGGGTTGTCATCCTCAAAGACTTAATTTCCAGAACTTTCAACTACGTTGAACAATATGGTTGTCTCAAAATTTTGATTGGATGTGTTTGCGGAAAAGGCTGGCGTGAGAGGGGGGTTAGGTGCCCTCCAATCACTTTAGACTATTAAAAAGGGCACTAGCCCTTTGAATTTCCAATCGAATGAGCCCTTTTTCAAGCTTCTACGACAAAGCTTTCAATTAAAATTTTATATGCCCCCAGGGCATAACTTACAACCCTTACCTTGAGGACTGTGGAGGGAGTGTCATCCTAAAAGATATAATTTCCGGACTTTTCAACTACTTTGAACAAAATGTCTCTCTCAAAATTTTGATTGGATGTTTCTTGATAAATGGTGGGCGTGGAAGGGGTGTTATTTGCCTTCCAATCACTTTCGACTATTAAAAAGGGCACTAGCCATTTCAATTCCAATCGAATGAGCCCTTTTTTAAGTTTCTACGACAACACTTTCTATAAAATTCTTATATGCCCCCAGGGCATAACTTACAGCCCTTGCCCTAAGGGCTTTGGGGGGGGGGTTGTCATACTCAAAGACTTAAGTTCTAGAACTTTCAACTGGGTTGAAAAAAAATTGTTGACTTAAAATGTTTATTATATGTGTGTTCGAAAAAGATGGGCGTGAGAGGGGGGTTAGGTGCCCTCCAATCACTTTAAACAATTAAAAAGGGCACTAAACCTTTGAATTTTTAGTCAAATAAGCCCTTTTTGAAGTTTCTACGACAAAGTTTTCTATAAAAACCTAATATACCCCGAGGACAGAATTTAAAACCCTTGCCCTGAGGGTTATGGGAGGAGTGTCCTCCTGAAAATCATAATTTCTGTCTAGAAATCAACTACGTTGAACAAAATGGCTATCTCAAAATTTTGATTGGATGTGTTTGGGGAAATGGTGGGCATGGAAGGGGTGTTAGTTGCCTTCCAATCACTTTCGACTATTAAAAAGGGCACTAGCCATTCCAATTTCCGTTTCCAAGTTTCTACGACATCTCCTTCGATACGAAGTGCCCTGGCCTAAAGAAAAAAAAATAAAAAAATAATACATTGTGCCAACATCGTTCTTTACTTAGGCAGCGCGATTGCGCTACCTATGATAATAATCAATTCCCACGCAAATGCTCAACCTCATACACGCAAATGGTCATACATACCTCTGAAACTAAGCACTTCCTATCAATTGGTGCAACCCGTTTTCTTTAATTTTATTTGGTTCTCACGCTACTGTGAAGATTCTTAGGTTACCAAAACGCTTTATGCGTATCTCAAATGCAGAAATAGTTGAAAATTGGAGCTTCGTATAAACAATTGGTCCGAGGGGTGACCCACTTTCCACCACTTGCTGCACATATTCTAGACGCTCGTGTGTCACTGAGTTTTGCCACGTGCGGTACAGTTCCACCACGCTTGGCACACGCCACCTGGTGTTCATGATTTCTGAAAGTCAGATACCATGGGCGTACGTAGCTTCTTGTCTAGGCGGTAGGGGGGGGGGGCAGCCGATTCTGTGATGAAGGGCGGGGGGGGGGGCTGAAGTTATATTGGCAGTTCACAAAACCTTACATTCCCAGCATGTTCTATCATACCTAAGAAATCTTTATTAACAAGTAATCACCGAAAATCCTAAATAATCAATAAGCTTCAGCATCAATCTTCTTGGATTAGAACCGAATCTTTCCAAGACTTTACGGCTATTTGTTTCTTGTTTGACTCTTCTTCTGCCGTTCTAGCTGTTTATTTCCAGCTTTTTCAACCATCTACCTTTTATCAACTGCTTTTTTAGCCATCTATCTTTTTTCCAACTGCTTTTTCAACCATCTGCTTTTTCAGCCATATCTAGTGTAAATTTAAAATTCTAGGGGGGGGGCTGACCCCCTCCTGCCCACTTCCGTACACCCATGTCGGAGACCCCTCGAATTGGTAGTTAATAACAGTCGATAAACTAAAGAGCATTGCCAAAATCGCACCCGGTCACTGGGACGAAGGTCGGTCATCACTGGTTTAACTTGAATTTTAGAAAAAGTAATTATACACCTTCATTCTAATTGGGTTGGATAAAGCCCTTGGATATTGCTGATTTTTTTTTTTTTTTTTTTTTTTTTTTTTGCATTATTTTACATCAATAATTGAAGATCAGTGAAATAAGTGAAAATATAATGCAAACCAATAAAATCAGAAAATTTTCGTATATAGCTAAGGACTATATCTGCTCCATTAGGGGGCGGGGCAGGCGCAATTGCCGCTCTAACAACCAATATATTGGTTGTTAGAAAACAAATTGAATTAAATTGTTAAGTAACATTCACAGTGCATAGGAAATATGAGAGTGCTAAATTTTACATTTGACTGCCAGATGTTATAAGTAATGGCCAATTGTCATAACTAACACCCTAAATAATCGCTATTCTTATAACCTATGAAATACATACATACAGAGGGATAGAGGAGAGTGGCCCCTTCAAACTTTTAGCCCGAAAAAGCACCTATCCCAGGGAAATTTGAAATTTTTTTCCGAAAAAAAAAATACTTCTAGATGTAATTAATCCTCCTAAGGAAAAATAATTTCCTCCCCCCCCCCTCTATGACTAGGGCCTATTTGCAGTTATAGCATTAACTTTACTTTTCATGCAAAATTTTTCTCATAGGTCTACAAGGCACATAGGCTACATATGGCGCATCTTCGGTCCCTTAACCCCGAGAATATCAAATATTCTAGCATTTTCTCTAAAATTCAGCTACTAGTGATATTTACAATTCACCCATTGTTGAAGCTTTTTCGAAATGCATACCCCCCACCCCTATCCGAATATCACATCCTTCCAAAAATTCTTGTGTATATGCCTGCATAAGTATAAGTGGTATAATAACAATTACCTTAGCTACGTTGGCAGCGTTGTGAGATAGATTTTATTTGCATTCCAAACGCACAATTGCTTGAATAATCATCGTCATAACATTTTGATATGTAAAACAAAATCATGGTTAACAGCCAGCACCATAAATAAGTTTCTGATTACACTTCACAGTAATATATAAGATCACTGAATGAAGTTAGATCAATACACATGAGAAGGAATTAACCGAAATTATAAACTACGAAATTCCAGAGTGAAACTTTTATATCAATGTGCCAGTAAAGACGTAGACTATACCCGCAGTTTCGGCTTAAATACTAGGTACAGTATTTGATTACAAAATAAATGGGTATCTATGGGTTAATAAATCTTCATAGAGAATACGTAAGGGCTAAACAAGATTATACACCATAGGAGCGAAAAAAAAATCCGGCAAAGTGAATACGCATATTAGGGTGTAAACAAACGTTTTTTTGAATAGTTATGCCCCCCGGGAGATTTTCCATTCCACTTGGCCAGAATGATAAAATTAGATGTTTGAGCGATCAAGGTTAGGGGAGGGTTTGCCTGAAAAGGCCTAAAGTTTCAAATTTCCTTAAATTTTTTTTCTATTTTGTCTTCTTGTTTTATACATAGTAAAAAAAATGTCTCTTTTGACACTGATTTTGAATATGCATGATTTATTACGTATAAACTTGCCATTCAAAAAAACCTTTCGATAATAAAGATGTGTCAGGGAACTCCTTTTAAAAATACATTTTCTAATGTAAATTGTTTCTAAGTAGTAGCACTTCAAGTTCGTAAAAATTATGTATCCAGTAAAGGCGAACAAATTAGAAGTTTTCCGACTAATTAAAACAATATGAAATAAAATAGTTTGATGAAAATTATTAATTTTGAAGTAAGAAAACAAGTCTGCTATATCTATAGAATTCCAAATTTGGCATTTTTTTTATTCAGAACCCAAAGAAAAAAAATAAAAAAAAAAAAAAAACTGAAAAAGTAATAATTTTTTTCTAAATTTATGGTTTCCAATTTTGTATTAAATTTTTTTTTAAGTTGTAAGCCCAAAATTCATGGAGCTTACACGTGTTAAAATCAGTGTCAAAAGAGATAACAGAGAAAAATTCTCAGAATCCAAAAAGAAGCTTTTTTAGTCAAATTTTGAAACTTTAAGCCTCTAAAGGCAAAACCCATTCCAAACCTAGAGCGCTTAAACCTTGCATTTTATTATTTTGGACAAAATAAAAAAAAATTGGGAGCATAACTTCTCAAAAAACTTCTTTTAGACATCCTAACCTAAAATATGACATTAATTGTAGCCAACCTTCAATTTACCATGATAATAACATTGAGTATGTTACCTTGGGAGCCGACGTTTCCTCCCCGCGGAAAATTCCCCCTGTGGATAATTCCCCATATGGAAAATTCCACAACACACAAAATTGAGCAGCCACAGGGAAAGTACAAAAAAGGTATCCCAAAATGTCGATCCGATGTCCTAAGGGGTAACAAAAGGAAAGGAAATCAAAAACTGTTTTCAAACAGTTCGTGGTAACGAACTGTAAATAAGGAGCGACCCGGCTCAATGGTAACCGAAACTCTAGAAAACGGGTTTTTGATACCAATAGATACATCAAAAGAATCAGAATTCAATGTTGAATCTAAATGTATAAATTTCAACTAGTTTAGTTCTACGTATCAAAAGTTAAGCACCTGAGAATATTTAACCGATTTTCGAAAAAGGGGGAAAGACCCTCTAAAAGTTATAGAATCTTAATGAAAATCACACCATCATATTCAGCGTATAAGAGAACCCTACTGTAGAGGTTTCAAGCTCCTATCTACAAAAATGTGGAATTTTGCATTTTTTTTTGCCAGAAGAAAGATCACGGATTCGTGTTTATTTGTTTTTGTTTTTTCCCAGGGGTGATCGTATCGACCCAGTGGTCCTAGAATATCGTGGGAGGAATCAGCGGAACAGAAATTAAAAGTTCTTGTGTCCTTTTTAAGTGACCCAAAAAAATGGAGGACAGCTAGGCCCCCTCCCACGCTCATTTTTTCCCAAAGTCACCTGATCAAAATTTTGAGATTTCCATTTTGTTCAGCATGGTTCAAAATATGACAAATATGTCCTTTAGGGTGACTTAATACCCCGAAGTCCCCGGGGGGAGGGCTGAAAGTTATGAACTTTACCCAATGTTAACATATAGTATAGGTTATTAGGAAATTTACAGAAGTTCTCAGTGGGGATTTTTCTGGCGTTAGGAGAATTGATGGTTTGGGTTCTATTGGGGTGAATCTTTCCACGGAGGCAGTTTTCATGTGTGCAGGGACCTTGCTATGAAGGGGGTGTCAGATTTTCCAGCATTATTTAAAAAAAAGATCAGAAATTAAATGTAAAAAAAAAACAAGTTTCCAACTGAAAACAAGAAGTAACATCAAAACTTACAACGAACAGAAAATATTACGTGCATGATTGGGTTCACCCTTTAGTCAATACCTCGCTCTTTAAGCCAAAGATTTTTAGAACTTTTATAAGAGCTATTTATTCTAAATAACGGCCTTTGTGATTAAGAGGTCATTTTTAAAGAATTGGAACGAAATTCAAACTTTGGATTAAAGAGCGAGGTATTGACTAGGGGGCGAGCCCCCTAATATACGTATTAAAAATATTTAAATATAGAAGATCGTTACGTAAGTAAATACGTAAGTTACGTATTATTATTACTAATAAAAACGTTCATAAATAAAATTAAACAAGTTTCGAGAAAGCCATTTAACCAAATAAAAGTAAAATTAATATACAAATTTTGTTTTAATTATTCATTTACGGTGAACCAAAATCAAAACCTGTATTAATTCAAAAACGTTCAAAAATTAAATAAAAAAAACAAGTTTTTGTAACTGAAAGTAAGGAACGACGTTAAAACTTAAAACAAACAGAAATTAGTCCGTAGATTAACGAGTTTGTCATCTCCGCACCGACGCACGACGTAGTCTACAGTTTGACTTTCTCATTAATCTCATTTTTTTTAAACAATAAAAAACTTTAGCGTAAAGAGCGAGGCGTTGAGGAAGGAACAGC
Source organism: Artemia sp. Qi Xiang Cuo (assembly GCF_049724085.1). NCBI lineage: Eukaryota > Metazoa > Arthropoda > Branchiopoda > Anostraca > Artemiidae > Artemia > Artemia sp. Qi Xiang Cuo. The sequence goes on from NC_142806.1 coordinate 42,411,575, forward strand.
CCCTTTCATACACGGAATAATTTATGTTCGTTTTAAGTTTTAACATCGTTCCTTACTTTCAGTTAAAATAACTTGTTTTTTTTATTTAATTTAGAACAGAGACTGGTTAGTCTCCAATCACTTTCGACTTATAAAAAGTACTAGAACTCTTAATTTCTGATCGAATGAGCATCCTCCGAAGTTCTAGGGCCACGAGGGGGAGGCTGGTAATGACAAAGGGGCAGCCGCTCTCATATACAGAATAAATTCTACTAATTTTGGGGTTTAATGTTACTTTTTATTTTTGTAGTAACGGCATAGACCAGAAATAGTCCCAAAAATCAAGAGGCAGTGAATATCAATATCTACCTCCACCCCCCACCCATTCCTTAGAACTAATTTTGCATTTACCTGAAGGTTCAATGAGAGTTAGGATGTTTTGGCATTCAAATACACCCTTTGAGGCATCTTCCCCTCCCCTACAATAGTAAAAAAGGGCCTGGGGAGGGGATAGTTGCCCTCTGATCACTTTTGAATCTTAAAAAGGGCACTGTAACTTTTGATTTCTAATTGAATGAGTCCCTTCCAAAGTTTATACGACCACACTTCCCATAAAAAACCTTAAACCTTAACAATGGAATACTTTCATAGCTTACAACCCTTGCCTCGGGGACTGGGTTGTCAAACCCAAAGGCATGGTTATTTGACCTTTCGACTATTTTGAAAAAAAAAATGTTTATCTCAAAATTTTGATCAATTGCGTTTGGGGAAAAAACAGGGGGGGTGGTGGCTTGTTACTCTCTAATCACTTTTGACTCTTAAAAAGGGCACTCGAACATTTAATTTGCAATCGAATGAGCACCCTCCGAAGTTTACACGACCACCCCTTCCATATGAAGCGCCTCTGGTAAAAAAAATAAAATAAAAATAATACATTGAACGCTTATGGCTCTACTATAGGAAACGCTATAGTATTCCCTCTGATTGAAACCTATAGTATTCCTTCTGATTGGAGAGGAATTTTCAGGGGGAGTTTTCCGCGGAAGGAAATGCCGTTACCTTCTTGATTTTTATCCTCCATTAAAAAGATGTATTAATAAAACAGTGAGACAGGATGTAGAAAAAAAGATGCAATGATCTAACTGGACCGATCGAATACCGTGGTCAGCGTACTTTAGTTTGTAAAGTTGGAATAATGATGGAAAACAAGCAAAAAGTTAAAATAATGATGAAAGGCATACTACTGACAGCTCATTGCAGCACCAAACCGCCTGAATGCAACGCAGATGCACACACTCCCCTTCCATTCCATTTTGTTGAGATATTTCCTCTTTATTACCTCCAACATGAGGTTCTCATTTCATTTATATTTTTCCTTATAACCTCTTTCCTACAAATTCGACAATGGTCTGCTTTCGTTTGGCCCCAGGAAGATTGTCAGAAACAAAAATTTTCCCAACCTTCCATCCTCCGATCCATCTTAATATATGCGGTCAGAAACCTGGCCATTCCAACTACTACCTGAAACTATCCTTAGACAATTCCTATGGAAAACATCAGCCTTTCGCCTTTGCAAGACGTCGACTCATGATGATAATACTTGAATCGGCAAGTGCTGAAATGCATTTAGTGACCAAAATAGGCGCAGGCTTGAGTAAACCGCGAAGTCCCAGGGACTTCTTGCTGTTGGGTTCTCGGTTGGCTTAAGCACTTTATGTAACTTGAAGAGCAATGAATCCCGGTTCAGTATTTTCCTTATGGATGACAACACTTAGACTTCCTTCACCCCCAAATGATTTGAATGATAATAGGGAAAACTTGGAACTAAGTTAACTAGAAATAATGGATGAGACCTAGGTCATCCTTGGTTACTCTTTCTAAGCATCAGAAAAGATCAGGAACATATTTTCAAAAGTACATCTTAGACCCAACTAAAGTTAAAGCATGGATCAGAAAAACCAAACAAAAGTATTACTATATTATATATCTTTACTATATTGTCGAGCATTCAGAAGAACATTAGTTATAAATTACGATTGCAACTGAGCTTTGAAGATTTTGAATCTTTTTCAGGTTTTTGTTGTTTACCGTTGATAGATTAGTTTAGGAATGGTATTTTCATTCTAATTACATTCAATGGTAAACTATTTTATCCAACTTAATACTTGAGTGATCCCTCTTTACTCCACTTATCCTCACATTGTTAGGGGGAGGACAGAAGCAAAAATCCTTGTCAAAAGATAATTCCAATTGTTTGTAAAGACAGTTGTTTCCCAAGGCAGAAGAGATGAACATGAGCGATTATGTCAATCAGCGCACAGATGAGTCACTCCCAATCGTTCTAATCGAAAGAAAAGCCCGGAGACAGTTTGCTTTCAAAGAAAGCAGAAACGTGAATAGTAAAGTCGTACACTCCACTGATTCCGTCGTCTCCCCCCTTCCTTTTCAATTGATAATCGAGATTTGGCACAGATTCTAAACTTAGTTATAGCCCTAGCTCAACGCTATAAAAAGTCTTTCAACGAAAGGAACTCGATGCTTCCTAGGAATCTTATTTGAGAAACTTAAGGATTATTAACAGTCTTTACCAAGCAAATGATTTTCATAGATGTGGCAGGAATAGTGTTTTTGTGTTTTTTAAGGTTGTTTTTTGTTCAATGGTACCCGTCAAAATTGCTTATAAATTAGCTATATAAAACAAAGAACACAGAAAAGTAGCAAGCACTTTTTTAAAGTCTGTATTGTACCAATTAACCTGTTTCCTCTCCTTATGTGGTTGAATATGCAGACTTATCTAAAGAAATATAAATGAAGAGATAACACAATTGGCTTTAAATATTGTCATTTTTTTATCATGAAGAATTTTTTTCTGTGAAAAACCTAAGCGACCAACGTAAGAGCCAAACCGAAATGGCGTATCTCATAGTTTATTAATTTTACTGGAGAGCAAAAACATTTTTTTTTTTGTATATTAGGAGAATATTTTTGTTAAAACCCCAAACATGAACAAGAAATCTAAATGCAGAGATAACACAATTGGCTTTAAATATTGTCATTTTTTTATCCTGAATAATTTTTTTCTTTGAAAAACCTGAGTGACCAACGTAAGAGCCAAACCGAAATGGCGTATCTCATAGTTTCTTAATTTTACTGGAGAGAAAAAACAATTTTTGTTGTATATTAGAAGAATATTTTTGTTAAAACCTCAAACATGAACATTTTCTGGAATTGCAAAACATAGCTAAATGACATGGCTTTAGTTTGGTGCATAGCATACATAATTTTGTTAGGTAGTCTTTGGGGTAGTGTTAAAATCACGAATTCAAATTCATTTATTATTAAAAAATCAATAAAAACAATTTTCCCACAAAATCCAACAAAGGCGATCTTTGCCATTTGCTTTCCCAACTTGCTTTCGAGAACAGTCCAAGATATACCAGTTCATTTTGGGTACTATCAAATATTTATTTATCTTTCTGAGGACTGTAAGATGGGAACTCTGCTCCATTTTTTTCTATTTACCTTAATATTAGCTTTGATTAAAAAAATAAGTTGAGTCAACGAGGTATACTTGCAGGAATTTGTTTTCGCGGTGAGGCAGACATTCAGGACACACACACACACCCACACACACAAAGAGCAAACTATACGGAAAACATAAGGAGTGGTCACAAAATCTGAAAAATATTGAAATTTTGGGAGGTGGTTCAAACGAAAAGTCACCCTACCCCCTCCAGCGTAAGCACCAGAAAACCACTCTCATGAGCCTCATATCAACACTCGAATGGCTGCGTGTGTCTACCGGGCCGCAGTTCAGCCGCCCATTTTTAAAAACAAAGAACCTTTAGTTTCTTTTCACAAGTACTAAATAAAATTTAATAGGTGACTTAGCCAGCACCATCAACATGCTAGGAATATCACGTCCTCAAATTCTCAGTAACAAATCCTTTTATTCCAAGCTATTTTATAAAAGACAAATCTATCCTCTTTCCCCGCTCTGTAGATGAAAAGCACAATGCAACATTTGCAGTACTTCACTTTAAATAGAGAAACAGATCTTCGCTAATTTGTAATTCAGGGGCTCACGCTTAAGCTTAGAAAACTAGAAGTTTCTCACACCAAAATTGGAATAATATCTTTGTAAAAGGCTTTTCGGAAGGACACGTAGAACATATCCTTGAATAAATAAATCATAGAACGGTTTAACATAGATAATCTAACATGACACGAAGAAATTAACAGGACAAGCTAGGGGTATAGCCAGGATTGTATTTCAAAGTAGCCAGCCACAGACATGATCTCAACAACTACAGAGCCGTTAAAAATTAAAAAGCACAATATTCTTAATTCGTATCATATCAAGTTAGACTTTCAAATATTTATAAAATTATAACTGACAGTTAGGAGTGTAATTCTTGTTGTACGATTTTGGAAAACTAAGTCTAGAAAAGGCATTTCTAGATTTGCTTCATTTTAAACCAAATCCTCTTAGTTCAAGCTCAACTGTCTTTTTCATAATTTAAAATTTAGTTTTAAAAAACTGAAAGGTAAGAAAAGAGAGTCAGAGAGTATCAGAAAGCGAAAACCCAGTAACATAACAATACATTTTCACTTTCAATTCTTTAGCGATCTACAGCAAAAATTTAACTGACAAAAAGTAGTTCATAAATGAAGAAAGAAATCGTTTCATAGGTTTGAACGATTTTGCTTCTGGAAGGGACTACAACTTCAGAAGTACGCAATCTTAAAAGAAGCCTCCTTACTATCATCGAAAATAGATCCAAAGGAACAGGCAGCGTCTACAATGTTTCGACGAACTATACATTTGGGCCCTAAAACGATATCACAACCATTTACCACATTCACTTGCGAATTTTCTATGATTTATACAATTTTAACTTTTTCTAAATGACCTTACTACCAAGTTGAAAATGTAAAACGTGTAAAATACAAATATTCTGCTTGTTTGTCTTTTTGCTCCTTTTTTGGTACGTTGCTATTTTTTACAACTTGGTATAGAGGGTAAAAAACCAATCGTTATTAACTACAGTACCGATCGAAAATTTGAAATAATCGTATTTTTATTAAAGATGATAAAGATTTAAAAAATATCAAACACAAATATTCAACTAATATTTATGCAGGGCTTCGACTTTCTATTCAGATTTATTTCCCCTTTCTTTTGTCCATCTAAAAGCTACAAACGTAGTAAGTGGAAGAAATCGTGACAAACTACTAAAGAAAGCCATTTCGTTAGTAAGCATCGATATCCCATTAGAGACATCAGTTTGGGGAGCTTCTTTCCATGCTTTTTGAATGAGGGAGTAATTATGTTAGCCTCCCCCTCCCATCCTCAGACACAGATTGATGACCACTAATATCCTTGTACAGAGAAGCTTTTATTTCATAGAAGATGGGGGATTTTGTTTTAATGCTCCTGTTTCGACTATTTATAGGATGTAAGAGTGGAGAAATAGGACAAAAACGACAACAACATTTCCTTGTTGGAAACTTGTAAGATAGAGGAACAACTTGCGGGACATTAAGCAGCTTTATAGGGGAAAGGGCTTATCGAAAGAACAAATAGAGGTAAACAGATTGTGTCGAACAAACTGAGGCATAGTCTATATGAATCGTTTATGGACGCTCAAAACATTAAGGATTACGTTCTGGAAATTTAAACTTCAAAACTGTTTCGCATGTTGACCAATGGTCTGCGCATCGCAGGTACCGATCTCCTGATTCACAGCCTTCGGCCAGGAATGCAATGCGTAGTTGGGGGAATATCATCCAACATTCCCCGTGTTTTCCCCAGATTTATCCAGGTCGACCCACCTAGTCGACCCACCTAGAGCTGGGTCGACTCTCGCTGACCTTAAGAGAGTCACACGAGTGACCCCCGTCCCAAACCAAATAGCCAGCGACACCAGGACTCGAACCCCTGTCCTCAAGGGTGCGAGCGCTCTCCGAATCCCTTTCTGGAGATCATTCTTAATTCGACTCGGCTATGGAACAGCATATTTTCATTGAATTTTCAATCTCAAAAGTTTTTGTGTAGCATTCTTAGTACTGGGGTGGTAGTTTTATATAAATGGTTAAATTTAGGAAAATTGAGTTCCTAGAAATTACAAATGAGGTAATTGACATTCTTTATAGGTGGGACGAGGGGGGGGGGGGTAATCACCTGGTTTTAAACGACAATAAGGCTACATAAATAAATAATTACAAAATCCAAGAAAATTTTGCTGTACAACCGTACATTTAAGGAGATTGTCATGGCGCATATGGAGGAAAAGCTCGATTCGCATTTTGCAAATCAAGCCTCTTCAACGCCTTCATAGAGCAGGTTATTGATAATAATGATAATAATGATAATGATTATAATTATAAAAAGTCCGCTCTCTTTCTTACTCTATAATTTAACTTGCCCTCTTTCTTATTCTGCAAGTTTTTCAAGCTAAAATCACGGAAATGATTCCCTTACATTCCAAAATTACTGCTTTGACGAAGGATCCAAAATCTTTCTCCTTTAATACTTAATGTATATGATTTTTAGAGCAGAGAATATTATCTAATACCTTGATCGAACTTGAGATGGCAAAATTTGAGATGTTTCTGAAATCCCACGAAAATGGTGACGGATTGAAATAAAAATTGAACTATTGGGTCACCATAGCCAAAAGCCCATTTAGGAGAATTAAGTCCCCCGTCTTGACCAGTAAGGAAAATTGATATTTCGCATTGGAAGCAGTGATGTCTCATTTTTCTCTTCTTGTTCGTTTTTATTCATTGCAAATGGGGCACTAAAATACCACACAGCTCATTTGAAACGACTCCTAGCCGAGTGGTTAGCGCTCCAGACTCGAATTCCTGAAGTCAGGGGTTCGAGTCCTGCCGAAGGCATTGAATCAGGGAATCGGTATCTGCGCAACGCCCATTGGTCAGCATACCAAAGTTTTGTTTTTTTTGGTTTCTTTTGAAAGCTGATTTTTGTATCTACATGCTTTTTGTAAGTAAAAAGGGATAATATCAAACAAAATGCAATTTCTTTTAAAACCTAATGAATTTAGAATGTATTATGCTGTCTCAAGCGCAATGGAAATTCTTAATTTAAAAAAAGGCGAGTCCACACCAAATAGGAATTGCTCAAATCCTTCGACAGGGAAAACTAGAATTAAAAGCACCCGAACAATTTTTATGGTTTACTGATAAAAATGAAGTTTTGGCTTTCAGAAAACAAACATTTTTTGTAAATTTCATCCAGAATTATTTCTTTTTGACAAAGTTTCAAAAAGAGCCAGTATTTTTTATAGGAATCTAAGTTTTTATACCGTGTTTATATATCTTTTTCAAAATTTTCCAAACACGGAGGCACCGTGTTTTTATATATCTAAGTTTATTCTTTTTCCAAATAAAATTCTCCAAAAGTAAATATCATCTAAAATGAGTGGTTAAGACACAGACCCCTGGCCTGAAACATTGATCTGCAAATTACGCCTATACATAAAATAATAGGTAAAAACTGCGCCTTTTATGCAAAACAAAGGTCCACAAACAGAGCTATATTTTAGAATTATGCGTTCAATTCAAGAAGTTTTTTTTTAAGTTTACATATTCTTTTGGCTTAACATGTTTTCAATTCCCGCAGCCCAGCAGCTCCCGCGAAATAAAAAGTAAAACCAATTGTAACAAGGTGCACATCACTTCTCGCTGGAGTAAACAACAATTACTTAACATCCTTGGAAATTTTCTTGAGATTCTAAACCAGCCCTAATGGGAGATCTTTGCTTTCTAGAGAGCTATGGCTCTTATCTGTCATTCAAATCTTTCAATAGAAAATTTTAGAACTCCATGGGAAATGAAAACAATAGAGCATTGTAAAATGCAGAAATTTTAGAGGGTGGCATTCTATTCAGTCAAGCTCTTAAAATGTGGCTTTCAACAACGAATTCTTTTCATAAGTAGAGAAGGTTTTAATTTCAAACATGAATAGGACCTTTATTGTTTTTTCCCCTTTATTCTAAAGCACTGGAGTAATTTATATTTTCATTCTTTTTCTACTTGCAAAGGAGAAATTTGGATATAGACTATTTTTTTAAGAGAAAGTAAAATGTGGCTTAGCATTTAACCATTGATGTGCACAGGGGGGAAAGCAAGTCGAATCCTCACTCTTCTAGTCTGACTTTTATGTTTGCAGATTTTTTTTCTATTTGGTAGTTCGTGTCCGGTCTATTAAATTTCGAATGCTGGAAATTTCCGTCGGACAAATATTTTTCACCTTCTTTCACTCTCACAGTTTCTAGGATGGACCCTTTGTTTGTATTTCAGGATCCCTGATATACCTGATGACCAGTGGCGTAATTTCATCAAAATCCTGGGGGGAGGCAAAGTTGGAGCGAATTTTCCTAAATCGAGGGGAAATTACAGTGAAAACTGAAAAATGAGCCATATAGTAACAAAAAAGAGAAAGATAATCTAAAGAAAACTACACTTATGCAGGCTTATTTTAGTTTTGCAAGATTTTTGGAGAAACTATTTTTCAGCTAGGGGGGGGGCAAATTAGGGTCAGGGGGGGTGGTTAAACTGAGGCCTTGAAGGGGCAGTTGCCCCAACTGCCCCATGGCAAATTATGCAACTGCTGACCCCCCTGACAACTTTTATTCCTCCCTTGATTTTTAACCCTACACATCTATAATAATACTGACGTTTACTTTGCTGAAAAAATATGTTAGATACTTCGAAAATAGTTTACACAATGTAAGATTAAATCATAATGGTCTTAAGCGTAAATTTTGGCTGCAAATTACCCTCTTTTTGTCTCGCATATAGATAATTGCACACGTGGTTTATTTCTACGGGAAATATAACTTGAGATCTACGGTTGATAGTACTCCTTAGTACACTTTTATCAATAGGCCTACAGCTGGTAAACCTGATCTTTTTTTTTCTACTGGCAGGTTTTTTGAAATAAACAGCCCATTATACCTCCAGAAAAATTGGATAGTTTTTTTGTTATTAATCTTCTTCTTCTTGTGGACGCTAAAATATTATGTCCATGCAATTCCAGGCCCACTGGTGGATAAGATTGAACCCCGTTCCCTGCATTTCTAAGCAGAGACCAATCCACAGTGCCACCACGGGATTTTGTTATAAATGAAGAAAGAATTAGTGCAAACAGGTCTGATTTTGCTACCGAGCAAACTCGAAACTCTTGTACATTGATCGACTGGAAACTCAATTAGCTTAAAATCCCCATTTAAAATACAATTTTCTCTTAAGATTAATTTTGGTACAGCTTAGTTCGTACCTTTAAACTACTCTTCCAGTATATGATAGTCCCCCCTGCCTGTTTTATATTCTTTTTCGCCTGATTTTTTATAAATATATTTGAGATAATTGGTCCAAAATCAACTTTACCAAGGTGAGATACGAAAACTTAGCCATCCCCCACTAGACCAGAACCAAGTAGGCTACATTTGGAGTAAAGCCAATTGTCATATAACTTTTCAACTAAAGTATTAAAATATTGTTTTTCAAGAAAAGATGTAGGGCACAGTGATGTCCGTAGCCAAAAGATTCCATTTCTCTACAAGAATAGTACCACTCAAAAGATGAAAATAGGTCCAAGCGTTAATTTCTCCAAAGACTATTTCTAGCATTGATTTGTAAGGAAACTGAAACTAGATGAATATCTTCCAAAAAAGCTTCGACAAGCGGACATTTAGAAAACCAAGTATCGGAAATTGAAAAGATTTCTTTCGATAAGTCTTCTTTTTTCCCACTGGGAGGGAGTAGTACAAGACTTCGAAATGCTTTAGCTAATCTTCCATTGGAATCAAACGAGAGAATCCAATTTCTAAGAGAAATCCACAGAGGGTATTCTAATTTTTTATCCATGACCAAGTTTTTACTTCAGGGAAAACTTCCAGACGTATCGGAGAGGAAGCTAAATAAGAGAAGTTTTAGTCTTAACCAGTGGCGTAATTTCGTCAAAATCATGGGATGGGGGGCAAAGTTGGAGCCAATTTTCCAAAATCAAGTGAAAATGGCAGTAAAAATTAAAAACAACATTTGGTATCATAAAGGTACTATTTAGTACTATAAAACTACTATAAAGGCACGCGCTGCCTAAGTAAAGAACGATGTGGGCACAATGTGTTTTTTTTTCTCCATACCCGGGCACTTCGTATCGAAGGAGCTGTCGTAGAAACTTCGAACAGGGCTCATTCGATTGGAAATTGGAGTGGTTAGTGCCCTTTTTAATATACGAAAGTGATTGGAGGGCAACTAGTCCCCCCCCCCTGACGCCAATCATTCCCCCAAACACATCCAACCGATATTTTGATATAGCCATTTTGTTCAGCATAGTTGATTTCCAGATAGAAAATGTATTTTTGAGGAGGATACTTCCCCGCAACTCTCAGGGCAAGGGTTTTAAGTTATGCACTGGGGGCATATAAGGTTTTTATAGAAGGCGTTGTCATAAAAACTTCCAAACAGACTTATTCGATTGGAAATACAAAGGGCTATTGCCCTTTTTAATAGTCGAAAGTGATTGGAGGGCAACTAGCCCCCCCCCCGCACGCACATCATTCCCCCAAACGCATCCAATCAAAATTGTGAGATAGCCATTTTGTTGAGCGTAGTTGATTTCCAAATAGAAAATATGTTTTTGAGGAAGACACTCCCCCATATCCCTTAAGGCAAGGGTTTTAAATTTTGCTCTGGGGGCATATGAGGTTTTTATAGAGGGTGTTATCGCAAAAACTTCAAAACAGGCTCTTTTGATTGGAAATTCAAAGCGCTAGTACCCTTTTAATAGTCGAAAGTGACTGTAGGGCAACTAGCCCCCCCACGCCCATCATTCCCCCAAACGCACCCAATCAAAATTTTGAGAGAGCCATTTTGTTCAGCGTAGTTGATTTCAAGATAGAAAATGTGTTTTTGAGGAGGACTCTCCCCCACAACTCTCAGGGCAAGGGTTTTAGGTTATGCCCTGGGGGCATATAAGTTTTTATAGAATGCGGTGTCGTAGAAACTTCAAAAAAGGCTCATTCAATTGGAAATTCAAAGGGCTAGTGCCCTTTTTAATAGTCGAAAGGGATTGGAGGGCAACTAGCCCCCCCACCCCACGTCCATCTTTCCCCCAAACACATCCAATCAAAATTGTGAGATAGCCATTTTGTTCAACGTAAATGATTTCCAGATAGAAAATAGGTTTTTGAGGATGACACTCCCCCACAACCGTCAGGGAAAGGGTTTTAAGTTATTCCCTAGGGGCATATTTTGAAGAAACTTCAAAACAGGCTCATTAGATTGAAAATTCAAAGGGCTAATGCCCTTTATAATAGCCAAAAGTGATTGGAGGGCAACTAGCCTCCCCCCCTATGCCCAACACTCCCCCAAACACATCCAATCAAAATTTTGAGATAGGAATTTTGTCACCGTAGCTGATTTCCAGATAGAAAATATCTTTTTGAGGAGGACACTCCCCCACAACCCTCGGGGCAAGGGTTTTAAGTTATGCCCTGGGGGCATATAAGGTTTTTATAAAAGGCGTTGTCGTAGAAACTTTAAAACACGCTCATTCGATTGGAAATTCAAAGACCGTTTGCCCTTTTTAATTAGTCGAAAGTGATTGGAGGGCATCTAGCCCCCCCCCCACGCCCATCATTCCCCCAAACACATCCAATCAAAATTGTGAGATAGCCATTTTGTTCAGCGTAGTTGATTTCCAGATATAAAATATATTTTTCAGGAGGACACTCCCCTGCAACCCTCAGGGCAAAGGTTTTAAGCTATACCCTGGGAGCATATAAGGTTTTTTTTATAGAAGGCGTTGTCGTAAAACTTCAAAACAGGCTCATTCGATTGGACATTCAAAGGGCTAGCGCCCTTTTTAAAAGTCGAAAGTGATTGGAGGACAACCAGCCCCCTCCCCCCATGCCCATCATTCCCCCAAACACATCCAATCAAAATTTTGAGATAGCCATATAGAAAATAAGTTTTTGAGGAGGATACTCCCCCACAACCCTCAGGGCAAGGGTTTTAAGTTATGCCCTGGGGGCATATACGGTTTTTATAAGAAGGCGTTGTCGTATAAACTTCAAAAAAGGCTCATTCGATTTGTAATTCAAAGGGCTAGTGCCCTTTTTAATAGTTGAAGGTGATTGGAGGGCAACTAGCCCCCCACGCCCCTCATTCCCCCAAACACATCCAATCCGAATTTTAAGATAGCCATTTTGTTCAGCTTAGGCTAGTTGATTTCCAGATAGAAAATATGTTTTTTAGGAGGATACTCCCCCAAAGGACACTCCCCCACAACCCTCAGGGCAAGGGTTTTAAGTTACGCCCTGGGGCCATATAAGGATTTATAAGACGGCGTTGTCGTAGAAACTTCAAAACAGGCTAATTGGATTAGAAATTCAAAGGATCCCTTCTTAATAGTTGAAAGTGATTGGAGGAGAACTAGCCCCTTCCCGACGTCCATCAGTCCCCCAAACACATCGAATCAAAATTTTGAGATAGCCATTTTGTTCAGCGTAGTTGATTTCCAGATAAGAAAATATGTTTTTGAGGAGGAAACTCCCCAACAACCCTGAGGGCAAGGGTTTTAAGTTATGTCCTGGGGTATATAAGGTTTTTAGAGAAGGCGTTGTCGTAGAAACTTCAAGAAAGGCTAATTCGATTGGAAATTCAAAGGCTAGTGCCCTTTTTAGTAGTCGAAATAGATAAGTAATATTTTTTGTTGTTGTTGTTGTTTAGACCAGGGCACTTCGTATCGAAGGAGTTGTCATGGGAACTTCGAAAAGGGCTCATTAGATTGAAAATAGAAAGGGCTGATGCCCTTTTTAATTGTCGAAAGTGATTGGAGGGCGACTAATCCCCTCCCACGCCCATCCTCCCATTTGCCCATTATGTTAAAAACCAAATGTTGCCTTAAGATTAAATCAAAATGCACTGTGATAATGCTAATTCCCAATAAGGATCTCAGCAGTATCCCAAGAACGACTGAGGGTATTATGCTCAAACTTTCGAGGCTACTTCTGCTCTTAAAATTTAACCAAATAAAAATAGTGTAAGTGTATCCAAGCTATCAAACAAAGTAAACAGATTTTTTTGTGAATGGTATCAAGTTTTCCATTTCAGGTCAACTAGAGGAGGTATGAAACTAAGTTAAACAGTACCATTTGTGTCCAGATCTTTAAAAGGGTGTATGTTGTTAAAAATTGCTGAAAATTTTTCTCCAGCATGGAAATAGAAGGCCAAACTATAAAGTCTTAAAAAACTAAAAGATTTAAAGTGTTATTTTCTGTTTCCCTGAGATAACTATGTCAATATAAAACGAACAGAAATTAATTAAAAAAAACTTTTTCCACAAAGTAAGTTTTTCAAAGAAAAGTAAAGAACTCAATTAAACAAAAAATGAGCAAAAATAAAATCAAATAATCTACCAAGCACGAAACTACCACAAATCAGCATCGAAAAATAAATGAAACCCAAAACGAACAGAAATTGCAATAAATAACCGATTCAAACTCAAAACGAGCAGAAATTAACATAAATTGGGCGCAAAACCCCTATGCCTTCCCAAGGCCAGAACAAAATTTGCACTTTACTGAAAAAAATATAAATGTTTTTAATTTTATAACTTTAATAAATCAAATAATTTTAACATTTTGATTACTAAATATCAGTATATGTATATTAAACTGACAATGCATATTCATTTGTATTTTTTCAGTACAGTGTAAATTTTGTTCTGGCTTTAGGAAGGCATAGGAGTTTTGCGCCCAACTTATGTTAATTTCTGCTCGTTTTGAGTTTGAGTCGATTATTTATTGTAGTTTCTGCTCGTTTTGGGTTTCATTTTTTTATCGATGCTGATTTGTGGTATTTTCAAGCTTTGTATATTATTTTATTTTATTTTTGCTCATTTTTTGTTTAATGGAGTTCTTTACTTTTCTTTGAAAAACTTATTTTTTGGAAAAAGTTTTTTTTAATTAACGTACAAAAAAAACTGGTCTGTTTCTGTTGATGCTTGCTTTATGCAGGGTTATCTTAGTTGTGACAAGATTTTGGAAGAAACTAAATTTCAGCTGGGGGGGGCAAACTGAAGTCTGGGGGGACCGAGGTCCGGGAGGGGCAGTTTACACACCCCCCTGCCCCATAGCAAATTACACCCCTGGTCTTACATCTTTAGAAAAGAAGTCAAACTGAGCGATCAACCACGGATACAAAACTAAAACACTAAAAGAATGGCAAAATTATACCCAACTAAAGATTCTTAAACACGAGTTTGTCAAGCCAGAACCGTGATTGAAAACAGCGTTGCAGGGTGACCCTGGTGAGTTGTGCCACTCGAGGAAATTACAGTCTAGTAAACGACGCAGCATTGCACTGCATCTTGAGCAATAGATTGTTTTCCTGGGTTTTATTTTTTATTTTTTTTGATAAGCTTTATTGTCTGTTTAACATCTTCCGGAGAATATTATTTATGTGTAATTGCCTCTCAATCGTGGTATAATATCTGCAGAAATGAACAAACAATGAATTAGAGTTACCAAGATTGCTTGTAAAGGACGTCGACTCTTGTAGACAGTCTCGTCAAGCGCTAAAAACGATGAAGGGTCCAAGATGGACTTGCACAAACAGTCATTTAGAATAGAGATCGCGGGACTCCTTGCTGTCTGGATTGTAAGTTTGTATTCCAGTTTAGGCCGAGTTGGTACAGGGAAGGAATATAGCAATGTTGGCACGTCAAATGACGATAATGGAGGGAGGGGGAACGTATTTTTCAAAATCTAAGGGGAGGGGGTCATTTTACCATTTTTCGACAAAAATACAAAACTTTTTTTTACTAAAAAAACAACAAAAGTATTTTTCAAAATCTAAGGGAGCAAATAAAATATATCTTGAGGGGCAAAAATAGCAATGAAGGGGTGTCGATTAACGAAAATGTAGGGAGGGCAAAATTTATTTTTCAAAATCATGGGGGGCAATTTTGTAGTTTCTTCACGACGAAAATACCAAAAAGGTAGTTTTCAACAACAATACGAAACAAAATATTTTTCAAAATCTGGGAGGGGGGAGACAAAAACTCTTGAATGACAATTGCCCCCTCCCGCAACTGACGTCACCGAGGCAATAGTAACAAACTCAATTGTGTGGGTATAGTAGTCCACCTATATAATTTGTTAAGGTCGCCTGTAAGAAAACAAACATATGACATCATATCTAAGAGTTACATCTACAAGAGCTCTATACAAAGGTCGAAGGCCCAAGCTGCCACTCTTTGATCGCAAGAGCAATCCCTAGTGATCCTGCTCGTCGATCAACTAGTCAACATTAAGACACCAGTGAGGCCTAACCTTGCAATTTGAACATTTTCTATAAACAAAATACAAGAACGATGTAAATCGGCGCGATATTCAGAAATTTGTATTAAAATTGGGACGCTGTTAGATACCCCATTCAGGAGACTTGAGCGTGGAAAGGACCACAAGGTGACCCATACCCTTTAAAGGGGCATCACTACCCTCCTTGAGATCAGGCATAAAGTTTTTGACCATGGCTTATCTTTAAGACTCATAAGTTCTAGTCTGTTGCATGGGGTAACCACCAATAAAATTAGAAATTATGAAGATGCCAAACTAGTAAAAGATCATCAAGTCATGAATTATTTTACGGAGTATGAATAATTATTATTAGGATGTAATAACCTGCAATTCAATTGTCACTATTAGGTAAATTGTCAAACATAAACACATACATTTGATCTTTGAGATGCTTACGGCGGTTTTATTAATCTATTTGACTGGCACTGTGAATTTAAGAGAAAATAAAAGACTCTAGCAGTGAATAGTTCCAAAACAGTCTGTCAAATTTTGTATTTCTTATAGGTTTTACAAAGAAGTTGCCCCCCCCCCAATAATGCGGAGAAAAAATATTATATATCCCATGCCCTCTTGACTATCCGGATATGGATCCCTCTTGCAACCCCTCCATGGAAATGCTGGAGATTTGCCCATGACCTCGTGTAAAAAAGACTGGTTTGTTTCGACGAATCAATAAATTACCCAGTCGACAAATTAATTATTGAACACTGATATTTAAAATTTCTGAAGTCTGGCATGCAAGTGCCGCCTGGAAACGGTAAAAAGAGAAGAGAGGAAAAAAAAATGAAACATTCAATTGCCATCTGACGCTTTAATACTCTATTCATGTCATCTTATATGTCGAATATCGATTATCTACGGCGTTTACAATAAGCGCTCTGCAGTTGATGGGATAATCGTCAAATTTCAACATTCACCCTTAAAACTTGCAAGGGTCACGTGGTCAAAGTTACAAGCAATGCACATTTTCAATGTCCAAAGGATAGAGAATTGCTGAGATATTTTGAAGATTGTAGGTAATCGTGACGATCATTTCGTGTTTTGACGCCCCTCCCCTAGATCAGTCAGTAACACCCCTATGCGAAAACTGTGACCTAAAATTTACTTTACCCCACCCCCACAGGAAAAAATGTCAGATTTAAGGGAGAAATAATAGCTTTAGATATCACTTGACGTTGTAATCTGAATAAGCTGTAAAACTATCCAGTACGAATGATATTCATATTTTACTTTATTAGCCCCCTACCCTCTTCCCTTCCTTACTTGTTCTCCCCTCAGGACTTTATATAGTTAAACAATGAAATTGCAAGCGCAGACTCACCCAACCTCCATAATTAAGGATGTTATGGGCTCGTATTTCCAATCCTGACTATCTGCAAGATATGGTTCCATGGTAATTATCAAAGTGTATGGTAAATTGGCTAATTCAATGCATTAATAAATGCACATAGATTTTGAACAGTTCGGCTTGTTTTTCTCTTTTTTTTTTAATTTGACTCCCCAAAATAGATTCCTGTGCCATTTTCTTGACTTTCTCAATACGCATGATGGATTAGAGGGTATAATATGCTTAACAGTATCAGTTAGTAGATACTTATTATTGAATAGGTGAGATTTTTGTGCAGGGTCAAGTAGAGACTTTGGATTAGAAGAATTACTTAAATTGAGAAGTTCTTATGAAATCAGTATATCTGAAAGTTGGAATAATGATATGAAGTCTCTCAGAAAATATACCAGAAATTAAAATATAATTTTAGTAAGATATTAAGTAATGACGTTGAATAGGTAATAATTATGAAATAAAGCAACGAGAGGGAAATGAGTAGTATAACGAAGTGTAAAGTGTGAGAATTTGTCAGGGTATTTATTCCTGTTGTACTGTCAAATAAAAATACAGATTTAAAAGCTGCCACGCTGACTCAGAGTTTCTTAGAAAAAAGTCTACCTTTGTAACACTCCTTCCCCCCAAAAAAGTTCAACCTATCCGAGTTCTCTGACCTTTAAAAAATCTTTTGTATTGAAACTTTAAACACCTGCAATTTTCAGAGAATAATCTCTTGCCTCCTCCTAACCTAAAAAGTTCTAAATTTGTCGCTGTGGGCCCCTTTTATGAGGAGTTTAGTGACATACTGAGCATTTGCACAAGTATTTAGCAAAAACCCCATTTTTAAATCCATAAACCTGTGTACTTCTTTCTTCTTCAAGACTAGCTAGCCAGGGAATAGAATTTAATATGAGAAGAAGTTCTTACCATCATCCCCGCTTTCGGAACCTTCGGATCTTCCCAATTCTCTTCCAACTGGAAAAAAGGAATCTTTTACCTTTTGTTCAGTCTAAGAAAAGTCCCATCCCTTACAACGGATTGGAGTTCTTTATTACAGAAGTTTAATTTAGTATAGAGCCAAGTAGCAGGGCGGAATTCATTGAAATAAACTGGTTGTCAATCTCTTTTCAAAGAAGCATTAAAATCACTCTTCAGAGGATCAGTTTTTAATTAGGAAAAGGAAATTGTTAATAAGAGTTGAAAATAATGATCATTCAAATTAGAGAAGTGCATCATGTTAATTCAAAACTGTAAATCTGGAATGACTTTTAGCAGCAGAATGAACAATTGACAGGTGAAGAAGTGAATTCCTTGAAATAGTGAAAGGACATTAGGATTTTTCCCCTCCCTTTGCTAGGCTATGATGAAAGGAAAATATTTATTTGGCGCAAAAAACAAAAATTCAAATTAGCTATCTACTTCTCAAACCAGTTAACTCCGGAAAAAAAAGAAGAAGAGAAAAATGGCGAAGAAAGTACATTCATGAACCCTACTTTTGAAAATATTGAGCTCCACTTGATAGTATCCCTCTGGTAAAATGGGAAATCAAACCTTTCATGTTTGCTAATTATTATAAAATATCGGCAATATTAGTAGATAGCAAACGGCGAGTCCCCCCCCCCTAAAAAAATAGATTTCTTGAGGTTTTTCCAATTTCACATATTTTCGTAATACTTTATCTCTTTTTTTCGAATTAGCCTTCCGTCCAAGTAAGACTCCTCCTCATAACACATTTTTAGTTAAGATTCTGGGAGAATTAGTCTATATACATCTGAGTATTGAGCTAGTCAGACTACCTTCGGAGAGATTACGAACTATTCCCTAAGATATAACAATTTTGCCATATTGGACTGTTGATTCTTATTGCTGGAAATGACTTTACGTGTATACACGGTTAAAATTAAATAAAAAGCTATTACACAGAAATATATAAAATATTCAAAACACAGACTTGACACATTTAACTAGTAAACAGCAAAACAAAGAAAGAGGTGTAAAACTGAGGAGGACATAAGTCATCCATCTACTGTTACAAATCTTCAGCTAAAATATCAATTAGACACTGAAAAAATGAAGATGTCTTAAATCAATTGGGATTTTGACACCATATTAGAGATTTCAAGCCTAAAATAACTACAACTAATTTATTAAAGCAAACCTCCACTATAGTATTTCTGAGTGAACAGGGTCGTTCGAGCCACTAAAATGTTTGCTTACTTCAATTCTTTTTTGCTTTCGTTAAAAAAAAATCTCGTCCCATTTAATTCTATAGAAACAAAATTGCTGATTGAATTATTGACTTCAGAAAGGGAACATGTTGAGAAATTTTGAATAAAGAAACAATGTTTTCTAATTATAAATTACGTGTAATTGGACAAATGTTTTCTGAAGTTAAACCAAAAAAGAAAACGAATAAAAACATACCGCAAGTTCTATCAGTTTTTGCCTTCTGCAAATTCATAGTACCAAAAAGGAGGTGCATTTGTCATTCTTTCCATAGAAGACCAGAAATGTACAAAAAGTTACAAAGCTGTGTAGCACTATTTTTGAAGCCAACTGTACACGTGGACAAGGCTATTAGTTCTTACTGCGAAATCCGGTTTTCGAGACATTCGACTAATTTCTTTTTGCAGTTACCGATTCAACTTTCTAAGGTAGTATGCACGTTTCTGCTTTCTGTTTTCCAATACCTAAACCTAATATTAACTAAAGTTAACAACAATCATGACTAACTACAATAAAGGGTAATTTAGTTTTCTCCTTTTCAAAGTCTATCTTAAAGCTGGAGTAAAAACGACATTTTCAAAGAAGTTCAGAAGCTAAACTCCGGTGAAGCACGCCATAACGGCTAACATCCTATAGGACATAAAAAAAAGATGAAATAGAGACAAAAGTCAACACAATCGACAGCTTGGTACTTCCAAACTTTCCCTCATGGCGACATCCAATCGAATTAACAATAATGTTACGCATCACCTATTTATTAATATGGGCGCTTCGAAAACCCAAAAGAGGCATACTAAATAAGTTACGATCTGCGGTACGTGTACCCATGGGGTGGGGAGGGGGGGTGTAAGTGAAAATATCAGTAATGGCAGGATCAATATTTTGGTAGGGTTGCCACGGAGGTTGCGTTCCTAACATTTTTGTTACGTTTTAAATAAAAAAGTTACTTTTTACGGTCATAAAAACGTTATATTTATGTTACATTTTTGAAAAATCAATAAATAGAAAAAGTAAGAATTAAAGAAGCAAGTTTTAATAATACCAATAAAAAATGGTTAGTGAAAAAGAATTCCCATTTGTTACTGATTCAGGAATGGTAACTATTATCTCGATAATTCTTAACTGTAAAATGTTATTCCGAATCAGCAAGTGGAATCACTCAATTTTCGTGACTTTCAAGCCCAAGCCAACCTCTGCTGGCAACCCTGCAACACCCCCTCCCATCTTATCTAGTTATTTGTAGCAATCAAGAGATATACGGCTATATTTTGGGAAAAGTTTATAACTTGTTGTAGGGAAAATCACCATTCTATTTTAAAAGCTCAGCTCGAATATTCAAACTCAAAGATCTCATTGAGAAGTTCTGTTACTTTGAAATTATGCTGAAAATGCATCCAGGTTAGGTTTAGTATTGTTTTCAATGTTCTTTTTCTTTTAATTCTTGTGGGGGGTCCTCCACGATGAAAACCGTTTTTAAGGTGTATAGAACTTGAAGAAGGTTGGGAACCACTGTACTAGATGTTTCCTAGAGGAATTGTTTCAGCGAAGCATTGATAGTAAAATATGAGCATCAACCGAAATACCAGAATCTCAAACAAGAGGGTTCAAGCCCATATCTACAAAAATACAAAGTTTGTATTTTTTCTGACAAGAATGTTCAGCAATATTTCTTTTTTTCTTTTTTTTTTTGCCAGGGCACAGAGAATATCCCGGGGAGATTCATTAAAACGTAAATCTTAGGTTCTAAAACCTTTTTTGGTAGCACGAGAGATCACACGATCGCAAAGCGCAAATTTACGTCACCTTCTCCCACAAACAACAAATTCGTTCCAAATTGAGTAAAAAACTATTAAAAGGAAAATTTAAGATAGCCAATAAGCTTAGAACTATCGTAAAGCTCTACAAGATCAGCCAGATTTAGAGACTATACTTGCGAGCGGTTGAGCATAAGTATAAGTAGATATGGCAGTCTGAATTCTTTGGGAGCTATAGGAATCACTGAACCGTATCAAGGTTTGATACGGCGAACTGTATCCTTTTGAGAATTGGTGAACTGTATCAAGGTGGTCTTTTGGATTTGCTTGCTGACTAATTACATCCGATTGGGTTTGGTCTTTACCTGAGGATGGGTGTGGTTATAAATAGCCTGATGGAGAGTTAATATCACAGTTCCAAATAAACATTGGACTAAATTACATTGATTGAAGTTAGAAAAAAAACGTTTAAACAGTGATTGAATTGTCAACAGTTATGTCTAGTGAGAAAAGTTAAGATATGGATACGGATTCTGATATACCATTGGAACAGGTTAGTGATATAAGTTTTTTTGTCATATGCTTAGTGGAAGGGATTGGTTTATCGAAATACATTTACAATCCCTTTAGTTACCAAATTGCAGGTAACTGTATATCACTTATCATCTATTATTGAAAAAACCCTCCCTACTAGTTGTTCTTGAACCTTTGAATTCAATTCGTGAAATATTTTTGAACCTGGACTTTCAGGGGACGGTAAAGAGCAATATCAAAACTAAAAAGTGCATAAACACTGCCTTTGAGTGGCTTGTGAGCTTAGCCCTTGAGGCAAATCTTACTTATTTTTGATTCTGAACATTTAATTTTTTTTGGGCGGGGGGGATTTAAAAATTTTTTGGAATGAGTCCATGCTAATAAATTGTTTTTAGAAATATATTGACAGAAACCCTTGCATATCACCTTATGAATTAACAATTAAATGAAATCATTAGTAAGCTATTAATAAGTCCGACCCTACCCATTGAATTTTAGGCAATCTTTTTTTTTGGAGAAATGTCTTGACAATAATTATGTAAATTTGCAAAGAGTGAAATCTGAGCGGTTGAAAAGAATTACATAGTATTGGAGTATGCTTAAAGTTGAACGTATACATTTTAGACAATCTTTTTTTGGAGGGATGTCTTGACAATAATTGTTTAAATTTCAGAATCCTAGTCAATACCTTTTGAAAAGGATTATATAGTATGGGAACATGCATAAGATTGAAAATAATAAAGTCGTATACATTTTAGACAATCTTTTTTTGGAGGAATGTCTTGACAATAATTAATTAAATTTCCGAAGAGTGAAATCTGAGGGGATGCAGACTCCTACATTTTAAGCAATCTTTTTCTTGAAGGGATGTCATGACAATAATTATCTAAATTTCAGACTCCTAGCCAATATCTTTTGAAAAGGATTACATAGTATTAGAGTATGAATAAAGTTGAAACTAATAAATTCGTATACATTTTAGAAAATCCTTTTTTTAAGGTTTTCTTAATAACATATTTTTCGATACTCCAACACTAAAAAAAATATCCTATCGTCATGCTTTTATTTTTTTCTTAGGTAATATATCAACATCTAAAACATTCGGTATTTATCAACTCCTTTCGTCTATTGTAGTCAAACATTCTAAACGTTCGACTTACTAGCATATCCTAAAAATAATTGAAACATTTTAAATCTATTCCATAAAATAACTCACCATGTTCTCTCTCTTGATATTGTAGCTACTATCTTTTCGTAGTTCGTAACCAGTAGAATAATCATTAATCCATTATGAGTCATTCACAATTTTTACTTTGGTATCAGCTATAGGTTCAATATGCGCTTCGTCTTTAGTATTAGTGGATTCATTTACTATATCTGTTGGTATTTGATCAATGGTAGTAATAAGGTTCAAATGCGCCTTATTTTCCATCTATTCATCTTAATATTCACTAGTGATGTTGGCTGCCAATGCCCTTTTTATTTTTCCAACAATTTCACTGTTTATTATTATATTATTAGAGACACATACAGACCAAAAAGACTCAAACACCCCAAAAAGACATACAGTCCAAAGAGACACACACAGCCTAAAGAGACACACGCATCACAAAGAGACACCCACAGCCCAAAGAGACACATACAGCCCAAAGAGACGCACACGGCCCAAAAAGACGCACACATCAAACAGAGACACAAAAAGACCAAAAAGACACAAAAATCCAAAAGAGACACACACATAACAAAAAGATTCACACTTCCCAAAGACACACACAGATAAAAGAGACACACACAGCCCAAAGAGACACAAACAGGCAAAGGAGACAAACACAGGCCAAAAAGACTCAAACAGCCCAAAGAGACACAAATAGCACACAGAAACACAAACAGCCCAAAGAGACACAAACAGCCCAAAGAGACGCACACGCCCCAAAGAGACGTACACATCCAACAGAGACACACAAAGCCAAAAACGACACAAAAAGCCAAAAGAGACACACACAGACCAAAAAGATCCAAACTACCCGAAAAGACACACAGCCTAAGGAGACCACAAACAGCCCAAAGAGACACACACACAGGCTAAAGAGACACACACACCCCTAATAGACACACAACGCCCAAAGAGACACACACAGCCCAAATAGACAAAAAACGCCCATACAGACACATACATAGAAAATAGAGTCAAACAGCCCAAAGAGACACACATAGCCCAAAGAGACACACACGGCCCTAAGAGACACAAACAGCCAAAAGAAACACACACAGACCAAAATGACTCAAACAGCTCAAAGAGACACACACAGCCCAAAGAGACATCCACAGTCCAAAGAGCCACAAACAGTCGAAAGAGATATACACAGTCCAAAAAGACTCAAACAGCCCAAAGAGACAGATATAGCCCAAAGAGACACGTACAGACGAAAAAGCCTCGAACGCCCAAAAAAGTCACAAAGTCCAACGAGGCAACCACAGAGTAAGGAGACCCCCAAAACGCAACGAGACACACATAGCTCAAAGAGACGCATACGGTCCAAAGAGACGCATAAGGCACAAAGAGACACAAATATCCAAAAGACACACACAAAGCCCTAAACGACACAAACAGCAAAAAGAGACACTCACAGACAAAAAAAAATCAAACTGCCCAAAGAGACACACAGCCTAAAGAGACACAAACGGCCCAAAGAGAAACACACAGGCTAAAGAGACACACACAGTCCGAAGAGACACAAAAAGCCCAAAGAGACACACACAGCCCAAAGAGACAAAAACAACGCCCATACAGACACATACAGACCAAAAAGATTCAAACAGCCCAAAGAGACATACATAGCCCAAAGAGACACACACGGCCCTAAGAGAAACAAACAGTCAAAAGAAACAACCACAGACCAAAATGACTCAAACAGCCCAAAGAGACACACATAGCCCAAAGAAACACAAACAGTCCAAAGAGACACAAACAGCCGAAAGAGACATACACAGTCCAAAAAGACTCAAACAGCCCAAAGAGACACACATAGCCCAAAGAGACACATACAGACCAAAAAGACTCAAACACCCCAAAAAGACACACACAGCCTAAAGAGACACACACATCACAAAGAGACACCCACAGCCCAAAGAGACACATACAGCCCAAAGAGACGCACACGGCCCAAAGAGATGCACACATCCAACAGAGACACACAAAGCCCAAAACGACACAAACATCTAAAAGAGAAACACACAGACCAAAAGGATTCAAACTGCCCACAGACAAACACAGCCCAAAGAGACACACACAGCCCAAAGAGACACACAGGCTAAAGAAACACACACAGACCAAAATGACTCAAACAGCCCAAAGAGACACACATAGCCCAAAGAAACACAAACAGCCCAAGGAGACAAACACAGACCAAAAAGACTCAAACAGCCCAAAGAGACACAAACAGACCAAAAAGACTCAAACAGCCCAAAGAGACACACATAGCCCAAAGAGACACACATAGCCCAAAGAAACACAAACAGTTCAAAGAGACACAAACAGCCCAAAGAGACAAACACAGACCAAAAAGACTCAAACAATCCAAAGAGACATAAACAGACCAAAAAGACTCAAACAGCCCAAAGAGACAAGCAGCCCAAAGAGACACACACAGTCCAAAGAAACACAAACAGCCAAAAGAGACACACACAGACCGAAGAGAAACACAACCCAAATATACAATCACACACCAAAAAGACACAAACAGCCTAAAGAGACACACACAGCCCAAAAAGACACAAACACCCCAAAGAGACACACATAGCCCAAAAGAGACAAACACAGACCAAAAAAAAAAACTCAAACAGCCTAAAGAGATTAAATTTTTTAATTTCAACTCATCCACACAAGGTTTTCGCTAGCCGCTCGACCCACCGTACAGCACTATAAGTACTCTAAGAGATCCTTCTGCCATCACGCCACCACTTATATATTATACGGAACACATCGAAGAAGTAAAGCTATTCGCTATTACAATTCTTTTCTTGTCATCTACACCCCTCTTAGTATCAACTTCTTCGTATAATATAACGTTAAACAATTTTAAATTGACAACACTGTCCAAACATTCCTCGTGCATTAAAAGGTACACAATCAACCTATCTCCCCCAAAACACTTTCCAGCCAAGTCTTGTTAAAATTTTTTATTTCGAGTCAATCCTTAATAGTATCAAATTCGCAAATCCTACACTCCAATTCGCAAATCTGATTACCCCTTTTTAAATGTCAATCAAACAATTCTGATTGTAGCATCCAATTTTTTAATAACAAACTGCATACTCTCAAAACATGTTTGACCACATTATACCTGGCCAACTTTTTTTTGCAATGTGCATGTGATACTGTAGTGCCTCAGACGTGGGTTTTCTTGTACGCTTCTTATATAATTCCATGTGCAATTGATATCAATAGCAATAACCAGTCTGGTAATCTGCCTTGGAAATGTGCCAAGGAACGTAAAGGCCCAGAATAACACAGGAAGGAACATAAAGGCCCAGAAGTATAACCTAGGACTCTACTTATATTAAATACGGAACCTAACCTAACCTAGTACCTCCCCCCCTAAACCCCAAAAACTAAAGTTTAAATATAGTTTCCAGCGTGAGAAAACCTTGTTTATACTGTGTCAGACATCCAATTACCGGGTATTGGCTATCTGATTTTTCCTTTTCTCGATACGTGTTGCCCGGCTATTAGAACAGTACCGTTTATTACAATTGTTTTACAGTTCCTAATGATGATGAGAAAATGAGGGAAATAATCCGTTAGTAGCACTGAACTCGTCCAGGGTGATTTCTACAGGATTTTCGTGCTCAACGGATTGATTTGGACGTTTGGAAAGGTTTCCTGGCTAGCATCATTTCGGGAAATACTCCAGCTGCCCATTGATTCCAGTGCTTAGCAGTTTCGTGCGAACAAAAGCCTGAGGGCAGAACAACTTAATCACACAAAAATAGCTAAGGACGTACTCGGCGAAAGTTACCCCAAAGACTTAACTTAAACACTATTTACGTAAGCTTGACATAATTCAAGGACCTGAAACGCTAAAATAAATGGCCCTCATCGTCTTTAAGCAAATATACTTCTTGAATTATAGGTCTTACTTATATAATTGCTAAGTGTCCATAACACCTAGCCAACCTTTAGCAGCTACATAGCGAGTAGCTGAAGTCAGTGTTTCTCTGGAGTAATTGTGTAATCAAAGGCAGTGGATTTCAGATCACCCCAAGAACACAGCATAAGTATATATATATATATATATATATATATATATATATATATATATATATATATATATATATATATATATATATATACATATGTATATACAAGTATAGTATATATACTTGAGCTGAGCCCGGGAGAATGTAAGTCTTCTCTTTTTTTTACCTGAAGGCAAGCGAGTGTATCTCGTGACAAATATTTCATGTAGTCAGTAGGTGTCACTAAGGTGACGAATTTCAGGTGTTATTTGGTAAGGATACCCTGTATTGTCTCATGATAGAAGGATCGAGTTGAAACTTTTTTTTTCTGAAAGCCAGGGTTAAGGGTACTTAGGACATCTTGCTTGGGAGAAAGGAGGCAAAAAAATTTCTTTATCTGGTCCTCACATAACATAATACACTATCATTTTTTTAAATACCTTTCGTCGGACAGGCTATTTGGCTAGTTTTGCCATATTCCACATATTTGTGTGCAATATCTTATACTCAGCTTTCTAACTTAGAAGTCATCACGACATTCAGTAGGTTTTCAAACTCATAGCTCAAAGGAAAATTGCAGTGAATTAGATAGACAAAAAAGGCATTATTGCAATAACCGTTTTTTATTAAATACTCTGCACATCATGTGATTTCCTAGATAAACTTTCCAATATGGTCTTTGACAAAGGATTCTTACATTTCCATGTTTTTGCCTTCGGAGTGTTTTTCCATCCAAATATAGCCATGTTTGACTAAATACCAGGAATTATGTATAAGCAGCAAAATTAAGTTCCGTGGGAATCAAAATGCAAAGATGAGTGGGATGCTAGCAAAATATCAACTAGCTTGATCAATATCTTGCAATCAAAAACATCTTATAACTATTAACTCTTATTCACTTATTGATAATATCAAAATCACCGAATATCGGAAAGCACAACAACTGGTGAGAAGTGTCCAATCAAAAGCCTTCAGTTGAAGATTTATATTGCTTGTGGTAAAGTTGTAGAAAATTAATATTATTTATCTAATATTGTATCTATCCAGCAATCATCTTCTCGCCGATGGCAGCAATACCCGCAACATGCCTTTGACAAGGAACGGTTTCCATCCAGTTTTTTCTCACTCACAATGTTGCCACTAAGAATACGTTCGTTTAAGTTTAAAGTAAAAAGATATTACGATCTGGTAAATTTTACGACTTAAAAAATGAAAGAGCACTGTCCGACTACAGCTGTTTTGTCCGTTTTCAAAAAATGTTCTACCAGTCCAATATATGGGCTAGCTTCTTCAAAAGAGGTGATCAAAGATGCGTCACTAATGTTTTTTTAAGTGTTTACCATTCAAGAACTCTAAGATCAAGAATCCCGAGTGCAAAAATTTGTAAAGGTAGTTTTGAAGAAGATGTAACAAAAACCATGCCAAAATCTCTTCTTTTTTTGTAATGTGAAACAGTCGAAGCATTTAATTTGAACAGGAATAGCACAAAAAGTGTTTATTTTTTGTTTAACTTTACCGAGATTTTGGCAGTGCAAAGGAAACTTAATTCTTTCTTAGTTTTTCTTAATTTTTTTAACTTAGCTTCTTTGTTTTTCTGTATGCCGATAAAACATATGCCCTGCAACACAACGCCTTGTGGATTAACGCAGCCATGATAGAGAGCCCTCAACTTTTCAAAAGTAAAAACAAAGTAGTTAGGCATTCTATATAATGTTTCAAGGTAGAATACAAAGCCAAATTAAGTCGAAAAATTTCTTAGATAAGAATTGCAAATGAATAAAACCCGTTCATTTAATAAGCTCCATTCAAAAAAAAGTTTAGTTTTTTTCTGTTCAAACGTTATGTTTTCCCGAAAAAAAAAGTGTTTTCAGGCTAGTGAATAGTACAAGTGGCGTCGTTTCTGGGGAGGGGGGCAGTTGCCCCCAATAATTTGGAAAAAAAGATCATTATATAACCCAAGCCCCTTGACTCTCCAGATGTCAACCCCTCTTGCCTCCCCAATAAAAATACTGGAGCTACGCCCCTGACAGTACTAAATTGTT
Source organism: Artemia sp. Qi Xiang Cuo (assembly GCF_049724085.1). Taxonomy (NCBI): domain Eukaryota; kingdom Metazoa; phylum Arthropoda; class Branchiopoda; order Anostraca; family Artemiidae; genus Artemia; species Artemia sp. Qi Xiang Cuo. The sequence goes on from NC_142806.1 coordinate 42,440,070, forward strand.
TTGTACTGTGTACTGTGGTGACTCTGTTTTCACTGAGGTCATTACAAGTTCAGACACAGCAAAACGAGTCTTCGCATTGTATCGATGGGACATTCGAAATCAATAACATAGGGGCATGTGCATTTAGCTATGCAGCAAAGAGTTTTCATATTATTGGAGGTTTACAACAGCCTCAACAAATTTGTATACATAGTTCATTTATTATATTTTCTTCAAGAAAACTGTTTATATGAATGTAATAATAGGGCTGAAAATCGGTCAGTTAGACTTCTTTTCTACATGAAAAATATCAGCAGTAATGTCTTTACAGGCCAAGTTGGGATTTTTTTCCTGGGGGGGGGGTGGCTGGAAGACTGTTTTTCCTGTGGCAGCTTGTCATTAATCGAAAGTCGACTCAAGCGAAATTTTGAAAACAGGTTTCATTGACAAATGCAAATAGGAGTAGACAAGCCTCAGACTGTTTTAATAATAATGCTCATATATCTGATATCACTTCAATGGGCACCTCAGCTCACAGGACAGTGGAAATTCGAGGAAAAAGCTCTCTTTTGGAAGTTGAGGCCTTTAGATGCTGTTCCATCGTTATAGTTTTACAAATTAGTATTGATATCATCAGTATTAAATAGATTCTTGAAAACACCCTGTTTTGTAACTTTTATTCAAAACTGATTCTATGGCTAACAGATCATGTTGAAACTCAAAATAACGATGAAGTGCAAATCTTTGGAAATGGAAGCAGCAGGGACAAACAATGGATTAAAATTTTAAACAAAAAACAGTAAGTTTGTCGTCGGTATCACCATTAAATTCGGTGAGTGTTTTTTCCTCTCTCTCTCTCTTCTCTCTTAACTAAATTCGATGATTGTTTTTTCTTCTCCCTTCTCCTCTCTCTCCCCCTCCTCCTATATCTGTCTATATATCTCCTTTGAATACGCATATACAAGCTGAATGTGGTTTGAGCCAAAATAAAAAAAAAGACTAAAGACAACATTTTGAAAACTATTCTGATCTAACATCGTTATACAGCTTATTAAAACCTTATTGAAAAAAAAGGACAAAATGAGAAGAGACGAGGAACCACGGCAGGTTCACCAAAATAAATTGTATGCCGCCAAGAGAGATGGGGTTTTAAGGAAGCACTCATCTGGAAATGATTTATCCCAGCCTCCGTAAGTCAGTTGGGATTGAATAGTTTATCGACACGATTTCTTTTGCGGTGAAGCGATTCTTTTTTTTTTAAGATAGCGTATCACTTGATGTCATCAGGAAGTTGGAAGTTTGATGTATTTTTGTTGGTTAATTGAGGTGAGACCACCGACGGAGAATAAAAAAAGCTTTCCAAAGAAAACAATGCTAGTTCTTTATATAAAATATGACTAATATTAAACAGAGGCACAAGGATCGTTACAAGGTAATGTGTACAAGAAGATCACGGAAAGGTCTCTAAAACAGCTCTTAGCGTTGCTATATAATGAAAGGCCCTACAAAATAAAAACTAAGACTCAAGTAAACCACCATTCATAGCACAGAAGTTACCCATGGGGAGAAAGACGGCTATGGGTAATAGTAAACAAAAACAATTTATCAAGGGAGGGGCATTTTAAAATAAAAAAAAGTTTGAGAGCTCTATTCAATCCGTAAATATGTTATTGACATTCTAAAATCTGATGAAGTAAAAAATTGACAAGCCTTAATCCCTTCGGTATAATTGACATCCGTAATAGCGTTGGCTTAGTAAAGGCTGATATGTCCCCCAACATACTTTTCCTCTTATCTACATAGAACAGGTATTAGTAAAGAGTTGAAGGAGGAATCACTCAAACAGCTGTGAAAAAGTTATAGTGCCTTGTTTGAGAGCGAAAACGGATTCGAAAGCAAAAAACTATATTTCAACAACTTTGTGCCGTCCGTCTGGCACACCCAGGACCCAGATGCACTCAGATTTAAATTTAAGATTGACATCTTAACTAAAACGGTCGAAACGTCCAAAAACATATCTTCGGGGAAGTCATGATCCATCCAGCCTCAGGAACGTGCAGCGACGTCAACTGAGGAGAAGGGAGGACTGTACCCACCATATTCCCCCCCTAAATTTTGGAAAACACCTTTTTGGGTGAATTTTCATCTAAATAGCCTTTTTGGTATTTTCACATGAAAAAAAATGAAAAAACGACAAATTTGCCACCCCCCCCTAAATAAAGGAATACATTTAGCCTCTCCCTTAAATTTATGTAAATCGGTGCCACTGGGGACATGGGCTCGAAATTATGTCCTACAGACATCTTATTTTAAACAGAGGATTCACATTTAGGCTATTTTATACTAGACAAGAAGAGATAATAAGGTTCTTATGCATTAGCTGGTACCCACGCGGTATATTGTGATAAAGGAAACTATTCAAACGGGTATCCGTCAATAGAGAATTGGATCGCAAACCGTGGTTTGTCATTGCGTTTACAATATTTAAACTATTGGTTTTCGGGATTTAGGGGGGAAAAGGTACCTAGGTTAGGTTAGTTTACGTATTTAATATATTCTATGCTTTACCCCCACCCCCTAATGTGTAAATATATAGCCCAAATTTGTTCTAAAATATTATATTTTCATCATATTTTGTTTTATTTCATTAGCATTAACCAAACTTGACTTCTCGCGTGGGTACCAGCTAATGCATAAGTACCGATAATAATTTAACTTTTTGAAGTCTGGATGTATTGAACAGTCCTTTTTGGTCCACAAAATTTTAGGAATCAAAGCAAATCCCTTAGACCCGCACCCCCCTCCCCCGGATAAAAATCATAGTAATGCTAATCCGACTCGTGATTTTTCAGGAATTATAAAAACATATAGGTTAATATTTCTCACGTGACCTTTGTTTTACACTCGATTTAAGGCGCATCTTTAGCTTTTAGTATAGTTTATAACAAATACCATCAAAATGGTTATTTAAGGCATTTGTAAGTCATCAACTAAACAATTACGCCACTCACCAGTGTGGACTTGGCGAAGAGCAATATCTCTCTCGTGTTGTTTCCCTCTAATTAGTCTTAAAGAACAGACGATAGGAAAAAGTAGGGAGATAGTTCACTCAATCGCAAATCCTGAGATGCAGGGCCCTATTTCAGTGACTTGTGCCTCCAAACGATGTCGGTTCAAAATTTCATAGCAACCATTATGATTACAATGGTCAATTAACCTCAAAAATATGCTCCAAATACGATGTAACATTTGTGCTTTAATGAACAAGATTTCGAGTTACGAGAAAGAAAATAAAATCAAACTTCTAATTAAGTTCCCAGGAGAGCAAAGGTCCCGATATAAAAAACATATATGACAATTAATCCAGCTTTGCTACTTAAAAAAGGAAAACTAAATTCGTCTCTGTTGCCGTTCTTTTAAATCTATATTTCCTTCAGTATAAAAAAACAAAACAATTGGTTAAACAAAACCTTCAGTTTAAGCAATCTATTTAGTTCTTACTGAAGCTCATACGACACTCTTGCCTTTTTGAGGGATTTCAGGGGGATGGTAGGAATTTGAGGGAACATCAGTTTGTGGTAATTTCTCTTCGTTTTGAGACAACTTTGGTGTTAATTGTAACCTATCTTCGTTTGTGGCTTCATTCCTTCAGTAAAAATAGTTGCTGTTGGTTTGATGTTTTATATAAACTAGTCTACCCATACCCGCTTTGATTCTCGAGTTCACTCTTTACTTCGTGCAGAAAAACTTAGCTTTTTCATTAAATTTTTTGAAAGATTCGATAATCATAAGAAATTTCACTTTAAACAGGATTTCCCGAAAAAGGTAAGGAAGGATTTTCCTTCCTTTCTTACTGAAAATGTCGTTTTTAATAGAAAATCTCAGCAGTCTTCATGACAAGATATATTAGGTAACTTCTTATGTAACAAGGCGAAGTAGCATATACAAAGAGCAACCGGTGCAGCATATTACAGATTTGGTCATATCATTAATAACTTTCCCACCTTCCTCAAGAGAAAATAATATAGGCTATCAACATTTTATTTTTTTTCTATTTTCTACGTATTTTATCTATTTTTTCTTTTTGCCCCCCCCCCCCAATAAACTTAAGGATCCGCGCCTGAATACATCTATTTTTTTCTTTTTATGATGCACGATACAAGAAGAAAAATTACTTCTTACGAAAAAAACGAATAATTAATCGTCATAGAATCGTTATTGCAAGTATATGAACATAATAGTCTACACTAACTAATCTTCCATAAATGGTGAATTCCATCAGAATGACAAATTATCCATAGCTTAGAAAATTGCCGCCCCCTTCTCTGCCAAAAACAAATAAAGCCAGTGACATCCAGGAGACATTTTCCCCTTGTGACTTGAAGTATTTTCCCTAAGATAAATTCAAGCGCTGTCAAAGGACTCCTGTTGATAATTGCTTTAAGAACTTACAAGGCTATCCATCATTTTCGGCTCGACTAAGATGGGAGTGCAGGATCGGTCAACAAATGAACTCGAAATATGTGCAAACATGTCAAAGAGAGCTCAAACAGTTTGATTTATGATAAATACCCCGCGATTGCTATTGGCAAATGTGTAGTCTGAGATCAATTTAAACCCATTTTCCATAAATTCCATTTTCTTAAGGCATTAAATAAGAAATAAAAACACGTATAAGAAAAAAATTTCATGCGAAAATTCTAAAATTAATCATCGCAAGGATACAAATAATTGTGGGCCCTACCTCGTCCAAATAGTCGATTTTATAGAAACACTGGCATGTTTCAGTGACGTACGAAAATCCTTTCAGTGGGTCTCAGGCATTCGTGTACCATGTTTTATCCTTATTGGTTAACATGACCCAGACCCGCCGTGCAAAAAGTTGGGTAGCTAAGTAGCGATGCTACTTGGTAGTTTTTAAATTTTTTGGCAGATTTTGTCTGAAAATACCATTTTTACATATAAAAATACTTTTTGCTCAAAGAAAAGCTGTCAAAACACACATTGTGCTGCTAAAGTTTCGACAGCTTTTGGAATTCTGTCGAGTTCTGCTACTGGCAGCTTTGGAACTTTTTTCATACCTGACCCTGACCGTAAATATTGTGTACGGCATTTAACACCCATTGAACTCAACGAATTACAATGACTTTCTCTTTACATAAAGTACAAAATGTAATTATACAAGCATACTGACATCTGAGAGGGCACATGGGCAGGTAGATCTTCAGTCCCAATCCAAAATCTTATGATCCTTGCAACTGTCAACATTTGTTCTATATTTTTATTAAATTTTTAATATAATTTCCACCTGTTACACGTTTTTGTTAAAGTAGCCCCCTCCCCCTTTAAAAAAGAATCCCACGCATAAGCAGTCTAAAAGCATTTCACTACCGCTATTTGAAACAAAAAAAGTACGCAAAACAATACCGTACCTAATAAACAATCACAATTTCAGCTTTAGAAACTTGTCAAGTTTACAAAAATTTCCATTATTTTAGTCGTACCTCCTTTGGCAACGTAAATACAGTTGGTAGAGACTAGAAAGATATGAATACTTAATATACCCCCCGCCCACCAAAAAAATCGCAAAAAAACTATCAATATTTAATAGTAAAAGCTAAAATTAATCGCATACTTCTGCATTTTCCACCAGTGCAATCAGTGAACATTGCATCTTTTCCTTGGCAAAAACGCCCTTCTCCTGATGGGGCAGGATTATTGCATGATCTAGTCTTGAATTGGCGACAATCGGAACTACAAATGCTCCAGCCACTCCAACTGCTCCATCTGCCATCAATAGCTGAAAAATAACATTCATAAATTTAAACAATTTCAAAGGCGAGATGCTACATTTTTTTTGTGAAAATTGAGAGAAATAAAAGTGTTCACATGTAATGTTCCGAAAATAATTGCACCTGCCCTATCTTGAGGTAAATCCATAATAGTGACAGTACTTATAAGTACTGAAAGAAACCGATATAGAGACTAGTTGAGAAACAAAATATTGAATAAATATTTTTTACTTTAACAGAATAGCATATTCAACCAGTAATTCCATTAGAAATCTAGAAAACTTAAGGTGATAGCTTCAGTTTCAAGGGAAATTATAGCTATCGTACCTTATATTTAGCAGGGAATATCTCCACCATCTTATCTGCCCAAGGGGAGGGTGATATGCTGAGAAAAGTTTTAAACCTCTTCAGAGAATAATCTAGCAGCATATTACTCTTTTTTCCGTTAAAGGCCTAATATTAGTTCTCCAAATGCAGCTCCATGAATTTCCGCCATGTTCAACTCATTTTACCCATAAACCAATAACAACATTAATATCAATATCTGTAACTACTGGGGTTCAGTGAGATATCTCGAAATTTGTTTTTGGGGAGGGATTGGGCTCAGTAGCAAACGAGAGAGAGATAATACCTTCAAGTTTGTTATAATTTATTATTTATTCATTTTTAATGTTATAATTATTATTTATTCATTCCTAGCCGAGTGAATTGGTGCGCTGGATTTAAGATCCTTTGTCCGAGTGGGCGAGGACTCGAATCCTAGTGTATCCAATTATTTGGTTTGGGACGGGGGTCAGTGTCGTGACTCTGTAAGCCCAGCCAAAGTCGACCCAGCTCTAAATGAGCACCTGGAGAAATCTGGGGAAGGTCAACAGGAAGGGTTTGCGAAAGCACAGGATGGTTGGTCCCCAGCCCCCCGTTGCACTCCCTGGCTGAAGGGCCAAGAAACAGAGATCAGCACCGACGGTAGGGACTGTAAAGTTCAATGCCGTACTCTTTACCTTTACCTTTTAATTCACCTGTTGAACGAATTGTGCTCCTCAAAACAATTCTTTCTCCAAAATATGTTGTTTTTTTTTTCAGACAGAACGAATATTTAGAACGTTCCAATTACTATCAAGAGACAAAATGTCTATGGGTTTTGTGCTTTTGAATTTAAAGTATTCATTCATAAGATTTTGTTTAACTTTAACGACCTGGGCCAAACTTAATAGCACAACTTATTTAAAAAAATCAAATATTTTCTGTGCATTCACTTGTCATAATAAAGCATTTCACAGAATTAGCATCCCGTCTCAGCAGTTCCCCTACAAAATACAACAACAACAGTTCTAAAGTTCTTCGGAGACTAAACAGCTTTCTAGAAGAAAAAAAAGACGAATATGAATTTAAGGATTTCAGAATTCTAACATTCCTTTCTCTCAAAATCCTTTTAGTATGATTTAAGATCGCTTTAGAAAAGAAAATTAGTTCCAAGTTATTACGGCACAAAAAGCTAAAGCACTTAAGGATTGTAAGCAATTTTTAATGTTTTATAACTGACGTGCTTGTCAAAATCAATGGTTTTAAGGGATGTTTTAGGAGTGAATCAGCATTCAGCTCTTAAAAATCAAGCAGAAACTTTGATTTTGTAAAGGACGGTCAAGGTGGAAGTTTAACAAGAGGGCGACACATTCGCCAGTCTTTCGGCCTCTGGGAGCTTAGCGTTGCAACGAGTTTGCAGTTAAATAAAATAGAAACCAGCTATTGTGCAAATAATCCAAGCCGTTTGTATACCAGAGGGAGGGGGCTACAGAAAGAAGCTGAATGCCTAAAAACCAAACTAAGCGATTTTACCCACCGGTCCAAAGAAAAGAATTTCTGTAAGGGAAAAGCTTCCTAAGCTGGAGCATCTCAATTTTTGGGTATCTCAACAAAACTAAGGGATTCTTCCTTAATTCTACAAATACTTGGAAAATCTAAAGCATTGAGTGACCTTCAAGTTTTCCAGGAAAACGTTTATCTGGAACTTTAATGTTACGCCTCTCAATTTTAGTAAGTATTTTTTATCTTATAATTCCTTTTTACAACTCGTGTTCAGAAAGGTTTAGGTTTAAATCCTTCGAGAATTACATACATAATCACAAGCTGGGTTTTGAGAAGGTTCCCCCGCCCAAACCGGTACGAAGAACCTCCAAATAAATTTGAAATATTTGGCATAAAAAAATACGTTGTTCCATCAGAATCCCCACTAAAACGGCTGCGGATGCCATCCACACCTTAGCCGTTCAAAATTGGTTATGTCTGCAAAACTGTAAGATATGTTTCGTTTACCTTTTTTATTTACCAATTATATACCATCACTTTCTTCACAACATAGTGCAAAATCATCGAAATTACCCAAAGCAAGTAACACGGCATAATGTCAGGCGAAGGACAGGAGAAACAAGACCTAAGAAACTTAGAAAAAAGTTAGCTCTCGGATATAAAAAAATCCGATACGTTGAAAGTTATTTCTAAGTGCAAGACGTAATTTATTATATTAGAAAGTTCACGTCATCTTAAGTACTTTTCATAGGAATGCTCAATTAAAATACAATTGGCATCAAAAGAAAAAAAATCGGAATTTGGAATTAGATATCATTTCCAGATTTATTTCCAAGAAATCTAGAAGAGATATGGAATTTCATTTTCCGATTCTCAGAGATACAATTTAACGTTCTGCAAGAGCACGACACAAAATTGTTCTAAAAAAGTATATTTTCCCAACTAAGACAGTTTTGCTTTAACGCCATATACAGCTTCGCCATACATTTGCTTTAACGCCATATATATCTCCTACAACTTCGAAGCTACAGACCCCTGATCACGAAAAAAGGAAATCCACCCGCGAAAGCAATATTGTTGCTCCGCAACAAAATTATACTTTACAAGATTATTATCTTTAGTTTAAAAGAGATGAGACACATTTTAACTAAATGAACTAAAGAATAAATTGTGGAAGCATATTTCCAAGAAGAAAAAAATCGCAGTTCGTCAGATCCAACATTTGACACTTGTCAGAGGCATTAAACCGACTGTATCTCATTTTGGCACGTCATTACCGAGAACTGAAACGGACATGAAAAATTATAAACAGTCATTCATCGAGAGAAAGAGAGAGATACCGCCAAGCACGGCGCTTCAAGATAAAACCGTCTCTTTTTCTAAAGGAACCAAAAAAATTATGATTTTATCTCTGCTGAAGTGACACCAGGGTTGCCAAGTCATTTTCTGCTTAAGGAAGTTCGTCACGAAATTAATGCGATAATTCCTGACGGTTTTCAAAGGTTAAGTTTGACTGAACTTTCTTCACTTTTCTCCAAGTTTTAACTTGATTCAGTTTTAACAATTTGAACGTTTAGGTAATATTGACTACACTAAATTTCGACCATTAAAAAAAAAATCATCTTCCGCATTTTCACATTATATTCGGAGCCGGGAATCAGTTTTTGAAGCCACTATCTTTCGCTAGTAACATTTTATAGAAGAATGCTCTCTGACCAATTTTTGCAGTTTTAAAGCTTGAAAAAATAAACAGTCTGAATGAGTTCTCTAGCTTGTTTCAGTATTTAATAAGATTTGTTCGAACTGAATTCTTGAATTCTTTGGCAATTCAAGGCAAATAGATCTTATGTAAAATGCTGATACACTTTTCTCATTCTGTAGAATAACACATCTTCCGGTGAACACGGTAATTTTTTCCATACAGTACAATAAATTTAAAAAAAATGCCACTAAGCAGTATAGGCCTATTATTTCTTGTATCTGTCTCTTAAATACCTATTATATACGTACAAGTAAATTTCCGTACAAATTAATATGATATGATATGATTTATTAACACTAAAAGCCTTACTGGGCCATGGTTAATACACAATATACTTCAAAGCTAACCTTATAATACTGTATATTATAATACTGTGCTGCAAATTGCTGCAAGTTTTTAGGGAACCGTAGTTAGGAGCTGTGATTTTGCTTTTATTTGCCGACAGGTTTTCTTGGCTTACTTGGCAAACAGCCAAAACGGCTCAGGGTGAAATTGGCTCCTTTCCCCCTAATTACGATCCCCCTAATTACGGTGGAAGAGGTCAGATATTTGGCTGAAGGTGCAATTTTCAAGATGGTAGGCTACTGGAAAGAGCTTCTAGTTTTGTGAAAAATTCTAAAATCAACCTTTGTTTTAAGACAAGCATGATGCCATTTTCTGATGACGAATTGGATGTTCCAAGACATCCCTCAGGGTATCCTACGGAAAAAAGGAAGCAAAGAAAGTATTAGGAGCAACTTCTGAAGAGCGTCTCTAAAGGCTAAGGGAGTCTCTGCCATGATATTTATATATTATCTTAAAAGGATGTACACAATTGATATGCACAAATATAAAGTATGCGCGGCTGATATAGAAAATAACAAACTTAAGCCAAATAAAAAAATATATCAAGTCAGGCTACTTCCTTTAAGAGAGCTCCAGATAGTAAGGCAAGTGACACATAGGGCAATGGATTAGTGAAATCTGGAATAAGAAGAGCAGATATACGATGGTTTTTCTTATTTCCAATCGATCAAAACAAGTTGGTATGCGGATGCTCTGCTGCAAAACCCTGATGAAGGAGAAATTGCCACGGTCTACGTTTGATAAGCCAGATATGAAATAGCTTATTTAAAAAACGACAACAGGGGGCTTGAAGGCACAATTTGGGGGAACCATCCATCGTCACATAAGTTTTCCTGCCAGAAAAAAGGAAGGTCAAAAGGCTGCTTTAGGATCTGACACTCAGACTAGCTTGGCGTTTCACTGCAAACCTGGAAAAGGATCTGGACTTATAGTCATAACAGCCTATTAACCCAAGAAAATGAACCATTAGCACAGGTTTCACCACTATCTTTCACATTTCGAGAGGCATAAGCATTTTCCTACAACTACTAACATCTTTTCAGCAATCCAAGTAACAATCAGGAAGTTTTCAATGACAGATGAGATGTTCCACGTTGTGACTGATTCTGGGAACAATGTCACCAAAGCCTGTAGGATATAAGCCCTTTCCTGAACTTCATGTTTTTAACATTGTCTTCATTCATCTGTTGCACGTGTTCTTGGATTTTTGTCCACTCGAAGCATAGCCAATGACATCCCTGAAGAAGATTGCTTGGAATCCTTTGATGAAGTCGAAGATGTCGATCCAACTGTTGAAAATGATTCAGACGATCTTTCTGTTCTTTGTTCTGAAAACTCTGGAAATGATGATACGCTTGCTGAAGAATCTGAATAAACTGATGCAGTGTCTAAAGAAGAGGGTGATCAAAGTAATGGAGAAAAAGGGTGGAGAGCTGGGAGTTTGTCAAATAATGAGGTTGCAACACAGGCTATCCGATCCGAAGACACGTTACACTTGATCAAACATTGATAGTCGAGGTTGTCACTGTCCCTTTTCCTTTGGGAATGGACCATGAAAACGTGCCTAACTAATCAAAAGCATGCCCACTCATATTCTTAAAACAAAAGTTTGATGTAGTAACACTTTCTATAATGAAGCAAGTGTATGGGTTGGAGAAAGTATTTTCTGCCGCAAAGTGAAATAAATTTTCGAAACAAGTTATCAAAAAGTGCAAATGTTTATATATTGCATCCCTTTGTAAATCCATTAAGAGAAGAGAATGCTTAAAGGAAGTATTGTGTAGCAAAGGGTCTAAGTTTCTTTGAAATTCAGAACTTAAGAAATTTCATTTTACATATTTACTAAAGAATGAATTCGGTGGAGGACCTAGAACATTATTTTCTAGCGCAAAGTGCCGTAAAAATATACAAAGTACCCTTAAACCATGAATTTTCCTTTTGATTTGTCTCTCCCACAGATTGACTAGGAAATAATCAATCTTAGAAAGATGTTTTAAGCTGCGAGGCAACGAAAATTTTCGACTTGGTGGTAAGAAGTGTCATTTTCCCGTGCATTTTTCTTCTTCCATGCATTGTTTCAGATGGCTTCCAAACATCAGGATGGGAGAAGGGGAAAGCATGGTCTGGAGGGGGAGACTTTCCCCCGCCAAAGCAACTATGGGCTCTGCTTAAACACTAATGACTTTCAGCTGACTGCACAATTTGACGACGAAAATTATTTTATTTTCAACGAAAATAAAATAAGCTGTTTTTTTGAACGAAAACAGCTGTTTTCTCTTTTTACCAAAAAAAGAACAGAAACAGGTCTTCTGTTTTTTATTGACCTGTTCTGTTTCTGTTCTGTTTCATTCAAGCCCTGTTTATTTTTTTCCTGTTTCTTCAGAAAAACAGAACAGTGCCCATGCTTATTCTGTATATTAGATAGATAGACAAATAAGTGTATTTTAAAGCCAAATATACGGCCATGAACACAGTAAAATAACATAAATGAATATAGTGAATGGGGGCAGTGGCGGATTCAGAGGGGAGGCAAGGGGGCGCCCCCCCAAGCGTAGTCTAAAGTAGTGTAATTTACTTAATTAACTCAAGTTTGCGTTAATTAAACTTGCTTCTAACGCAAGTTTTGCGGATCAACCTATTTTGCCCCCCCCCCTTAATTTTTTTTTCGGATCAATCTATTTTACACCCCCTCCAAAAAAAATCCTGGACCCACCCCAGAATGGGGGGGGGGGTGATTACCCCCCTCCAAAGAAAATGCCCTCCCCCACGAAAAATACCCCCTCCTTCGGAAAGTGGCCCCCGTGGAAAATACCCACTCCTTGGAAAATACCCTCCCCTCCTGTGGAAAATAAGGTTTCTAAATTTGAAACTTTTATTTCAGTTTTTTTTTATAGTTTTAGTCAGTTTTTTTTTATAGTTAAAGTCAGAAAGCAAAACTTTCAAGGTATATGGCCACTAAAAAATTACAGAAGAACAGCGAGGTATCTGGAAATTTTATTAACTAAAAAAAATAAAAAAAATCCTAGTATAAAGTAAATGTAATGTTTCATTGAAGGGTTTTTTGAACAAACATCAGTGCCGATCCGGAAGTATTACGGTTTCTGCCAAAGTGAAATTTATGCAACCTGGGACTAAACAATCCGAATCGTTGGGTTAAGCATGTCGGTCCAACACTAGGATATTTTCATCTGTTAGGAAGCGACCATTTCAAATGCAAGATAATGTAGGTCACTAGTATTGCTGCAATCAAGATGTAATACACTCACTGGGATATTTCATAGCTCCATCGGGAATCCCCTCCTCTGACCCTCCCCCACCATACAAAATCCCTCCTGAAAACGGCTGTATACTTACCAATAATCAATACTATATGTAAACAATGGGAAAAGTTCATAACTTGCAGCCCTTCCCCCGGGAACTGTAGGGGATTAAGTCATCCTCAAAGACATATTTACTAAAATTTCTATATTAATCCCTCCTGAAAACTTCTGTATACTTCCCAATAATCAATACTATATGTAAACAATAGGCAAAGTTCATAACTTGCAGCCCTTCCCCGGGGAACTGTGGGGGATTAAGTCATCCTCAAAGACATATTTATTGAATTTTTGACTATGCTGAACAAAATGGCTATCTTAAAATTTTGATTGGGTGACTTAGGGAAATAAATTGGCGTGGGAGGGGGCCAAGTTGCCCTTCAATTTTTTGATCACTTAGAAGTGGCACTAGAACTTTTAATTTCCGTTCAAATGAGCCCGCTCAATCTGATGGAGTTATTTTCATTAAAATTATATGACTTCAAGGGTTTTTTCCCTTTTTTCAGAAAATCCGACAAATTTTCTCAGGCTCGTAGCTTTTGATGGGTAAGACTAAACTTGATGAAACCAATATATTTCGATTCAGTATTATAAGCCAATTCTTTTCATGTTTCTATTGGTATCACAATTCCGTTTTTTAGAGTTTTGGTTATTATTGAGCCGAGTCACACAGTTTCATCAAATGTAATTTAACTAATAGAAAAGGTTTTTCAACGAAAGTAAGGAGCAAGTTTAAAACTTAAAACAATTATAAATCACTCTGTATATAAGGGGGACTGCCCCCTTTTCGACACCTTGCTCATTAAAAAAAAGTTTTTTAGCGCTTTGAAACATTTTTTTTTTCAACTGCAAATTTTTCAAAAAAAAAATTGGAAAAAAACAGAACTTCCCAGCAAAGCGTAAGAAGCTAAAGAGGAGACAGTCCCCTTCGCGCATACTATGATCTGTTCAAATAATATTCAAATCTGTTTCTTACTTTCTATTGAAAAACTAATTTGTTATTTAATTTCTGATTCATTTTTAAATCATTCCCAGGTCTAGCAAAGAAATAATTTGAGGTATGCCTACCGGTCCCATAAATCCCTGGTCAATTGCTTTTAAAATGTGTAAATCAACAACTGTACGTTGATTAGTAACGTTCTAAGTTTAAATTTGCAATTTCAATTTTGGATAAAATTTGAATATACTTGAAAAATTGACTTTTGATCTTCTACATAACTGAAGCCATCACAACCTCTACAATAGGATTTTATTTTGATAAATACATTACAGATCTTTTTTTTAAATACATAGAAGTACTTCATATAATTGAAAAAGAAAATATTACCATTAAAAATTGCTAAAAACTAAAATCCTAGCAGTATTTGCCACCCCACAGAAATTTAATGGCAGGTCTGAGGATGACGATGAATTAACTTACGTAACGAACTTCTATATTCATATATTTTTAATACGCATATTAGGGGGTTCGCCCTCTAGTCAATACCTCACTCTTTACGCTGAAGTTCAAATTTTGTTCCAATCCTTTAAAAATGACTCCTTAATCACAAAGGCCGTTAATTAGAATAAATAGCTCTTATGAAAGTACTAAAATATCTTTAGCTTAAAGAGCGAGGTATTGACTAGGGGGCAGACCCAATATTATACGTAATAATTTCTGTTCGTTTTAAGTTTTGATGTTGCTCCGTACTTTCATTTGAAAAACATTTTTTATTTAATTTCTGATCGTTTTTTAAATAATGGTGGGAAATCCGGCACCCCCTTCATAAAACTGTCCCTTCCCCCATGAAAACTTCCTCAAAATCATATGGAAGCCTTTTCAACACAAATGGATTTGTGTTTTTTTCTCTAAGTTTTTAAGACACTTCTGGTGTGTAAATTCCTCTTTTTCCCGTTCCTTAGCACTTTTCAACAAAACTATAAAAAAAACTCAAATAAAAGTTTCAAATTTAGAAACCTCATTTTCCACAGGGTGGGGGAGGGTATTTTCCGCGGGGGTTACTTTCCGAAGGAGGGGGAGGGGTATTTTTCGTGGGGGAAGTATTTTTTTTGGGGGGGGGGGTTAAACACCCCCCCCCATTCATTATATTCATTTATGTTATTTTGCTGTGTTCATGGCCATATATTTGGCTTTAAAATACACTTTTTGTCAATCTATCTAATATGCAGAATAATTGTACCAAACACATTTTGCATGCAGACCCGTTATGCTCCCCCCCCCCCTAATGTGCAAATCTATAGCGCAAATTTATTTCTAAAGTAACGAAGAAACTAACAAAAAAAGCGTAGCGTGTTCTCGAATTTTACACAGCGTAAACTTGAGTGAGTGGCGCATAATACAGAAGTACCAAAATTCTATCCCCCTACGGAAATTAAAAAAATAAAACTCATATAAGATAGTCAAATTTCAGTTGAAATAAAACTTCAGAACATGTTTTAATGCTTTTCTTGCATTTTTGGTAGCTAACCTCTAAGGTCTTTTAATAACAGGTTCACAGGTATTGACTACTGGTTTTTTAAATATGATTTTTCAAATCGTTTTTTATTATATGAATGTAGTTGAGTGAATGTAGTAACAGTAAGTACCATATACAGAAGTAGGACTAACACCTCCTAAGCCTTCTGAAGACTAGAGCGCCATTTGGGCTTTACTGACAACAATTTTAACAGCAGTGTGTTTTCATTAGTCAAAACATCAACAAAATAAGGAAAAAAATCACCCTGATAACCAAGATAACTGAAAAAAAACTAATGAATGTAGATTACGCAATGCGGTGGGGTTGAGGGGGGGTCATTTGAAATGTATATTGCAGTACTTTGGGGGGGGGGGTGGAATTTAGTGAGGGAATAGAATTATAATTTCGTACCGTCAAAACAAACGTTGAGAGATAGTTCCTAATGTACTGCAGTATGCTCTCAGAGACTAGCAGTCTGCATAAATAGGTTTTCAACAGCTTAAAATCGATTGATCATGTCTAAACTTTTATTCGATAGCATTTTGATCATATTCGGGCCAAAATAGTTGTTTGTAGTATACGATAACGGAAATCGGCACTTCAACAATCGGCACTGGAAATGCCGCGGTGCGATCTCTTTTGTTATTTAAATAGGGCACTAGAACGTACAAATCCTTTTCGAATGAAGCCCTCTTTTGATATCATATTTCCGTTGATGTGATAACAATGATCCAGGTGAAAAAAAATAGTACTTTACTAAATAGGAACTTGAAATCTCGGATTTGGAGTTCTCAGGTGTTTGATTTAGTGGTACAGTTTTATTTAAGACTGTACCCTTTTTGGGGCGTTTTCCCCATTTGTCCAAAACCATGCAAATAATTCATCCTTAATAATTTGCTTCTCAACTTCAAATGTTAGAATTTTTGTATTTGGGACCTGCATTAACAGTAGATTTTCCTGAGGCATATTTTATTTTTAAGCTTCCATTTTTTTAAAGTTTCAGGTACTGTTGACACAATCTTTAGTAGCCCTTAGCTACCGTAAACGGTTTGACAAAAAAAAATCTTATTTGACTTTAATGTTTTTATAATGAGAAAAAAATGGTCATGGTTATACAGATATGTTACTTTTTTTTTACTAAGAGCCATCCCTTAGTAACTAAGAGCCATCCCTTAGAATTAAATAAAAATTTGTCACTCGGGTATTAATGTGAAACTTGGAAAAGATCCTTGCACTTCTAAACCCTTTGATTAGTTGAAGTTGGCGGAATAAAACTCGAAGAGATTGAACGTTATAGCGAGGAAATGACACGCTAAATCAAACAGTTCGTGGTAACGAACTGTAAGTAAGGAGCGACCCGGCTCAATGGTAACCGAATCTCTAGAAAACGGCATTTTGATACAAATAGATACATCAAAAGAATTACATTTTAATGCTGATTTCAAATATATAAGTTTCATCAAGTTTAGTCCTTCCCGTCAAAAGTTAGGCGCCTGAAAAAATTTGGCTGATTTTTAAAAAAAAGGGGGAACACACCCTAAAATCTATAGAACCTTAAGAAAAATCACACCATCATATTTCGCAAACAAGAGAACCCTACTTTAGAGGTGTCAAGCTCCTATCTACAAAAATGTGGAATTTTTCATTTTTTGCCAGAAGAAAGATCTTGGGTGCGTGTTCATTTGTTTGTGTGTTTGTGTTTTTTTCCCAGGGGTGATCGTATCGAACCAGTTGTCCTAGAATATCGTGGGAGGGCTCATTGGAATGGAAATTAAAAGTTCTAGTTCCCTTTTTAAGTGACAGAAAAAAATGGAAGGCAACTAGGCCCCCTCCCACGCTCATTTTTTCCCAAAGTCACCTGATCAGAATTTTGAGATAGCCATTTTGTTCAGGATGTTCGAAAATATTATAATTATGTCTTTGAGGATGACTTAATCCCCCGAAGTTCCCGGGGGAGGGCTGAAAGTTATGAACTTTACCAAATGTTAACATATAGTATTGGTTATTTGGACGTATACAGACGTTTTCAGGGGAGATTTTTCCTGGTAGTGGGGGGGGGGTCAGGGGTTATGTGGGAGGATCTTTACATGAAGGAAGTTTTCATGGGGGAAGGTACATTGCTATGAAGGGGACGCCGGACTTCCCAGCATTATTTAAAAAAATATCATAAATTTAATATAAAAAAACAAGTATTTCAACTGCAACAGCAGCAACATCGAAACTTTAAACGAACAGAAAATATTACATATATAATTGGGTTCACCCCGTAGTCAATGCCTCGCTCTTTAAGCCAAAGATTTTTTAGTACTTTCATAAGAGCTATTTATTCTAAATAACGGCCTTTGTGATTAAGCGGTCATTTCTAAAGAATTGGAACAAAATTTGAACTTTCACTTAAAGAGCAAGGTATTGACTAGGGGGCGAGCCCCCTAATATACGTATTAAAAATATATGAATATAGAAGTTCGTTACGTAAGTTAAGTACATTTATTACTAATAAAAACGTTCGTAAATAAAATTGAACAAGTTTTGAGAAAGCCATTTAGCCAAATAAGTGTAAATTAATATGAAAATTTTGTTTTAATTATTCATGTACAGTGAGCCAAGATCAAAACCTGCATTTATTCAAAAACGTTCAAAAATTAAATAAAAAAAACAAGTTTTTTAAACTGAAAGTAAGGAGCGACATTAAAACTTAAAACGAAAAGAAATTATTCTGTATTTGAAAGAGACTGTCCCCACCGCAACGCCTCGCTCTTTACGCTAAAGTTTGACTCTGTCTCACAACTTTATTTTTTAAAATAATAAAAAACTTTAGCGGAAAGAGCGAGGCGTTGAGGAGGGGACAGTCTCTTTCATATACAGAATAATTTCTGTTCGTTTTAAGTTTTAATGTCGCTCCTTACTTTCAGTTTAAGAAACTTGTTTTTTTTATTTAATCCACTGAAAGGATCGAATCAAGTTGAAATCAAGAAAACGTTCGCCAGGGACTCATGTAAATATCTTACTGTGTAGGATATTTACAATCTGATTTCCCTACGACTCAGGTTCATCGGAAACAGTGTGAGGTAGTTACGTTTATTTTCCCTTGCCCACTATACCCCATCTGGACGCATAGGGAATGAGACTTGAGTCTCGATGGTGCAAATTTGCCATATTCAGAACAAAACAAAGCTTTGACCTGTTTTCTAGACGTCTCCGTACACCCTGAAAAAATTGTTGAATTAATAGGCCCTGAAAAATAGGCCCGTCCATTACCTGAGGAAATTTGACTAGACTCCTTGGCTCACCTTGTTCAAGACCTTTCTCTTTATGATAATGAATTAACTATCTGGGTATAGAAATAGAGTATATACTAGTACAGAACAAAATAAACATGTTTACGGGGCTTTGTCAGAGCAATAAACAGGTGTTCGTTTTGAAAGAGAATTCATTTTTGGAGAGATTGGTGTTATAAAAAAAATATAAAACGGACGAAATACATGAGAATTATATAATATTAAATAATATCTATAGAGATATCCTGGAAAAGTTATGGAAATCACGGTTATTCGGAATTGGAGGCTGTGCCACGTGCTGCTTAAAAAACTGAAATTATTCGCTATACAAGTTTATTATCATCGATCTTTTAGGATCTCTACATCTTTCTTGGATTTATTTCTGCATTCAAGAACGCAGCCCATGGCCATAATAATAATCTGTATTTAAAAGCCTTTTAAAGCCATATACAAAAAAGAAAAACACTAAAGAAAAATTAAACTCCATTTTATACAAAATACAAAATTTCCCACTGCCACAATATAACGATATTAAATCGTTTGAATCCTGTGCCGAATTAAAACTTTACCTCAAATAATTCTTTTCGTGACCTGTATCGAAAACTTCTTTAAATAAGACAATTTATAGTAGCCTACACAGGCATCGGGTTAAGAGCGTGTTAAGCGGGTAGAC
This sequence comes from Artemia sp. Qi Xiang Cuo, assembly GCF_049724085.1. Lineage (NCBI taxonomy): Eukaryota > Metazoa > Arthropoda > Branchiopoda > Anostraca > Artemiidae > Artemia > Artemia sp. Qi Xiang Cuo. The sequence goes on from NC_142806.1 coordinate 42,459,478, forward strand.
AAAAATCGTTTTCAAGATCTCTGTATTCAACCCAATGAAAGTTCATAGCGTTTCCATCTACGGGTTCCAAGCGTGTTGGACACAGATTCTTCAAAATTAGAACGTACAAGAATAGAATGGTTGAACACGGGTTCTGAAACACAGGCATTGAAAACGATTATCTGCAAAACTCATTTCTAACTCTGTGTTGGATCCAGGTTGGCCGGAAAACGGGCTTTTGAAATGAAGTGGCAAAACTTAATTAGAGCATAAAATGTACTTGTGGCATGTCCAGCACGTATCACCTCTTTCTAGAGGGAAGAAAATGCTGTAGTTTTTATTTCAGCTTCAATAAGACATCTGTAAATGAAAGCACAGTATAATTCCTGGGTCAATTCCAAAAGTTTTTCGATACCAGTTTTTATTATTATTTGAAAATTCGATACAATTGCAAAACGTTATTTTTTATGCATGAGATGTACTGGAGGGAAAAAAGGCGACATCTTGAATAGTATACATGTGTAAATAAGAGTAACAGAAAAAGAATATAACATATGTATTTGACATTAACATTGATAAAGCTTGAGAGTGGTGCAGAATTATGTCTCTTTGAATTTAGCCGTGGTAATCTGGAACCAGATATACTCTTTTGCAAAGGAGGAAAAAAGTGAGGTTCTTAGAAAAGAATATAGTGAAGAGAGGCATACAAAACAAAATTGAATGAACCATGAAACCGTGAAAAAACGAGTTTGAACCCTTGCTTTAATATTCAGAGTTGCTATATCTCGGCTACAACCACTCAAAAGTTCAAAAGTTACATAGATATAAAATGGAAATTTTACATGCTAAAAATAAAAAATATATATATATATTTTATGTTGAAGATGAACATTCCTTTTATTTTAATCCTTCAAAACGCGCCAAAATAGTTTTGCCTCAACGACTTCATTACAAGCCCCTATAGATCCTATAGGGGCTTATTATATCTATAGCCCCTAGACAGGGGCAATATTAAATCTATAGCCCTTATTTCTATCTATAGCTCCTATAGATAGAAAAACATAATTATTTTTAGGGCAGTGGTATAAGTCTCATTTTTGCAGACAATCAAAAATGTCCAAATTGGCTTTTGAATTGACCCAGCCACAGAGGAAGCATAGCCTCCTCCTACACTCTATCATAAATGACAAAAATTGTTCATACATTCTTTTGAGTCAAAAGCTGGCCAAGGAATTGAATATCAAAAGGCTAAACACCATCGACAGCAACTTCAGGTGGGGTCAGAGGGCTGCACTAATGCCCTTAACACATAAGCAAGTATAAATAGATTCTATAAATTTTTATTGCCACATACTTCTTATAATAAAATCAGGATGGCTCATTTAAAAAAATGATGTCGGTGTCATTTATCTCGATTTCAATATACTGAGGTTGACACGTGCACACCTTGAACCAAGGCACTTGCAAAGGATCCTGTTTAGGAAGGGAAGTTTCTGAAAATATGATCCACCTAAAATGCAAATTAGGCGGATTTTTATAGCTTATATACATAGGTGCTAGTATATAACTACTTTGGCAAATTTTAGTTGACGAGCTTCTTTAAAATCAGATTTCAAACTGTGTGGAGTAGTACAACCCCCCCCCCCCCCAGAAATCTTCAGGATTCCATTAAAACATCACCAAAAAGAATGGCACATACTTTTGTTTAAATCTAAGAAATATGTAGGTTGTTGTGACAGAATAATTAGGACTACTCTACTTTTTTATAATACAAACGTATTTATAAAAATTGTATTTTTTTCATCGCATTATTCCTATACACGAAGTGTAGGAAAAGTCCAGGCTTGATTATTTCTTCCCTAGAAATTGAAATTTTCGTAAAAACATGTTTATATTTGGGGCCGTGCCATCCTAACGTAATCCCTCCCTTTAATTTCTCTTAATTTTCTAATAACTCCCGTATTATGCGTCAGCCCTGACCCCTTAAGTGTAAGCTCAATCGGTCAAATTCCTCCATACCATTTTTGTCCGTATTTTATTGTGTACAAATCAGCCATGGCATAGATCAACCAGCCGAAACTCTATGCGGCATCCATAGCAACAGGGGTGAATCTCCAGCATTTTTATTGGGGGCAAGAGGGGTTCATGTCCGGATAGCCAAGGGGCATGGGCTATATTCTAATTTTTACTCAAAATTTTTGGGGGGGGGGCAACTGCCCCCCCATAGCAATGGGGTCTCATTATCCTTTTTATCCAAGAGACAAGATACTTCACAACAAAAATTCATTATTAGCCTTCACAGTTTCTTATTGTAATTGCAGAATTAGAAAAAGCGTCCTTGGAAAAAAAACCTGAAGTTTAATTTCAAATTTTTCTTCTTCGTGATTGGCTTAGCAAATTGGAGACTACTTTCCGCTTGACAATTTTTACAGAAACAAAAGTTTCTTTTAAAATTTGTTGAGTAGGGAAATGAAATATGAATGCTTGTTGAATTTTTTATAAAAATAAATGTCAGGTGTAATTGTTGGAAGAAAAAGAAAACATCAAGAAAATCATCATACTGGCTGGGATTAAACAAGACTCATTCTCTGCAAAATACAACCATTAAAAGTTAAAAAGGCATAGATCCAACGTTGTCTAAATGCTTTTTGAGATATTTCTGAATCAATAATAAAAAATACACCTTTTAATGACATTGAAAATACCTAAATTCAATATAATGATGAGTAGCCTACATTGAGTTTGATATCAGCTTTAACTCGAGTTTGAGGTCCTTCTTAATTAAAAAAAAAATTGTTCCAACAAGAGTTAAAATAAATCAAATTAACAGTAACACAAAGTCGTCTACATAGCAACTTTTACACATCAACCGACTTTTGAAGTATTGAACCCCTGATGTAGGTTAAGGAATTTGTTTTCCCTATTGATCATAAAATTATGTTACTCATAAAAAGCTATGAAAAGAGGGCAGAACAGTAGTCTAGAGAATAAAAGATTTAATACCCTCAATTACGGGTTTTTGGGACCTAGATGTAAAAAAATTTGGACAAGATGTACAAAATAATACAGTGATAGTTAGTTATATACCTGTTGCAGGTCATTTTGTTTTGCGTGTAATTTTTTTGTTTTTATTAAGAAGATTTCAAGCAAAGATTAGACAAAAGGTTTACATTTCATGTCGTCTGCACCACGGGATTTTCTTTGTCCTTTAACGATATTAAATAAAAAAAAAAACAAGTTTTTTAAACTGAAAGTAAGGAGCGACATTAAAACTTAAAACGAACAGAAATTATTCCGTATATGAAAGGGGCTGTCCCCTCCTCAACGCCTCGCTCTTTACGCTAAAGTTTTTTATTGTTTTAAAAAAATAGAGTTGTGAGAAAGTCAAACTTTTTATTTTTTAAAAAATAAAGTTGTGAGACAGAGTCAAACTTTAGCATAAAGAGCGAGGCGTTGAGGAGGGGACAGCCCCTTTCATATACGGAATAATTTCTGTTCGTTTTAAGTTTTAATGTCGCTCCTTACTTTCAGTTTAAAAAACTTGTTTTTTTTTATTTAATTTTATTCCGTATATGAAAGGGGCTGTCCCCTCCTCAACGCCTCGCTCTTTACGCTAAAGTTTTTTATTGTTTTAAAAAATAAAGTTGTGAGACAGAGTCAAACTTTAGCGTAAAGAGCGAGGCGTTGAGGAGGGGACAGCCCCTTTCATAAACGGAATAATTTCTGTTAGTTTTAAGTTTTAATGTCGCTCCTTACTTTTACTTAAAAAAACTTGTTTTATTTTTGTTTAATTTCTTATCTCTTTTTAGTTAATTCAGCTTTTATTTCCATAAAAATTTTAATTTCCTTTTGCTAAATGGATGTCTTTACAAATTAACTTACGTAACTAACTTCTATATTCGTATATTTTTCTTCTGGCAAAAAATACAAAGTTGCAGATTTTTGCAGATATGAGCTTGAAACCTATGTAAGAGGGTTTTCTGATACGCTGAATCTGACAGTGTGATTTTCATTAAAATTCTTTCACTTGTAGGGGTTGTTTCCCCCCTCTTTAAAAAATCGAGTAAATTTTCTCAGGCTCGTAGCCTTTGATGAGTAATACTAAACTTAATAAATTTTATATATTTAGGATCAGCATTATAAACACATTCTTTTGATACATTTATTGACATCAAAATTTCGTTTTTAAAAGTTTCGATTACTATTGAGCCGTATCGCTAGTTTTTTTTATTGTTTTTTTATTACGTATATGTTATTACTTATATAAAGGGGTTCTCCCCTTAGTCAATACCACGCTCTTTACGTTAAAAGTTAAAAAAAAATTGATTAACAAACCCCTGAATCACAAAGGCCTTTTAATTAGAATAGATAGCTCTTTTGAAAGAAATAAAAAAAAACTGTAGCTTAAAGAGCGTGGTATTGACTTGGGGGAGAACCCCCTCACATACGTTATAATTTCTGTTGGTTTTAAGTTCTAATATTCCTTCTTACATTTCAGTTGAAAAAACTTTTTTTTTTTATTTAATTTCTGCTCGTTTTTTAAATAATGCTTGGAAATCCGGCGCCCCCTTCATAGCAATGTCCCTTACCCCAAAGAAACATCCTCCACGGAAATATTCTCCAGAGTAACCCCCTCCTCTAGCCCCCCCCTCCAGAAAAAATCCTTCCTGAAAATGGTTGTATACTTCCCAATAACCAATAAATAATGCTGGCAAGTCCGGCGCCCCCTTCATGGCAATTTCCCTTCCCCCATGAAAACTTCCTTCATGGAAAGATCCTTCCATATAGCCCCCGACCCTCTCCTTCCCCTACCTACCAGAAAAAGTCTCCTCTGAAAAAGTCTGTATACTTCCCAATAACCAATACTATATGTTAACATTGAGTAAAGTTCATAACTTTCAGCCCTCCCCCTGGGGACTTTGGGGGATCAAGTCATCCTAAAAGACATTTTTATCATATTTTCGACCATGCTGAACAAAATGGCTATCTCAAAATTTTGATCGGCGGACTTTGGGGAAAAATTGAGCGTGGGAGGGGGCCTTGATACCCTCCATTTTTTTGGTCACTTAAAAAGTGTACTAAAACTCTTAATGTATATTCGAATGAGCCCTCTCGCAATATTCTAAGACCACTGCGTCGATACGATCACCCCAGGAAAAAAAAAACAACAAACAAACAAATAAACACGCATTCGTGATGTTTCTTCACGCAAAAATTGAAAAATTCCACATTTTTGTATGTAGGAGTCTGAAACCTGAATAGTGGGGTCCTCTAATACGCTGAATATGATGGTGTGATTTTCATTAAGGTTCTGTATCTTTTAGGGGGTCTTTCCCCCTTTTTTCGAAAATCAGCCAAATTTTCTCAGGCGCGTAACTGTTAATGGACAGGACTAAACTAGATGGAAATTATATATTTGAATTCAGCATTGAAATCTGATTCTTTTGATATATCTATTAGTATCAAAAACCCGTTTTCTAGATTTCCTGTTACCATTGAGCCGGGTCGCTCCTAACTTACAGTTCGTTACCACGAACTGTTTGAATATCACTAAATTACTAGCGTGGGTGATTGAAGTAAAAATTAATTAAAGTTCGGCTAAGGGGATTGGGGCAAGAGGTGCCAAGTTGTGAGTTTGAACCTCACTAAGTTAATGAGAATGCATTAGTACTGTCACACTAAACCCATCACGTGGAAGAGCCATAACCATTAAAAGGGGAGGTTATCAGAGAATTTCTTCCAGGGAAAATGAGCCTCCGATAGGCTACTTAAAAAGCATGGTTCTATGTCCCGAAATATTTGATTATGAACCTTACGTGTGTTCTAACGCGTATTAAACAGATATTTTAGCGATTTATCAGCGCAATTGTCATAAGGTGTTCTCAGACGTATCCCTGCCTCCTTTCCCCCTAATTACGTGAAGGATCGGTTTAACGTTTACTTTACACCCAAAGTATACTCTCAAAAATAATTCCATAAACAAAAAAAATGTAAATCAAAGAAACTAACCTTCAACAATCCCAATTTTTCTGTCCTTTTCTTTGAAAGCAGGAAAGTAAAAATAAAAGTAAATTATTACTCTATAAGTCGTGATCTTCATTTATTTATTTCCTAGCTGAAAGGTCGTCAAAGGTGGTACTATTTATGGACCAAAAAAAAGTCAACAAAGAAAATCATAAAATAAATGAGAAAATATTGCCAAACCTCTAAACAAAATATACGGTTACATTCTCGATTCTCGAACTTCGCGAAATTCTGAGATTACTTTATGTACGTCGTTTCTTTAACGTCCCCCGAGGGAATTAGAAGAAAATTTATAAGCAATACAACGAGATAATAACCAGGATCGGTCAGATTGCTTTTTATTTTCTAACTTTTTTATTCCCTTTTAGCCTTTTTTCTTTTTTTGGCAAATCAGAGACATCATTTGAGGAATGACCATTGTGGGCGAGGAAAATCAGAACTATATTGGGAAAGAAGTTGACATTGATTTTGAGGGGGGGCCTTTCCGGGGGGGGGGGGGTAAATTTAGCACAAAGTACAAAGCTCAAAATAAAACACAAAGGACTCGAAAACTAAGCGACTTATGATAAAAGAATATGAGTTATATGATAGGCAATACATTGCGAAGGTTTTTTTTTTTGATTTATTTTAAGGCTTATGTAACATTAAATTGATAGATGTTGCCCAGAGAAATTGCCTATGGATTGTTTTGGGTACACGACTGACTGACCACATCTCAAACAGTTGGCTGTGCGAAAAGTGTGGTTCAATCCCGCTTTGTAGAGCTATAATACAAGAAAGGTTGTGATGGCTTGGGCACGTTCTGCGGATGAAGGATGCCAGATTGCCAAAGATTATTGTCTTCGGCCAACCGCCTAGGGCTAAATGAAAAGCAGGTTGTCCTTGGTTGGGATGGGAGGATGTCATAAGGAAACATTTAAGACGGGGGATAATGTTTTGTTTATTTATATTGAATTATCTGTTGGCCTAACGAACCGCTGGAGTTGGCCTAACGAACCGAAAGGTTCCTTGGCGTTTGTTTTTTGTAAATCTTTTGTAAATAAAATTATACTCCTGAAAAAAAAGGGAAACGGGTACTTCCTGGGAGGTAGTAAAGAGGTAGGCTTTGAATAGATCGGGATGGAGGAGGAGCGTGCGTGGCTGTGTTGGCCTTCAGGCGGTTGCTGTCGCGTTCAGTTGTTAGTAGTAGTAGTAGCAGTTATGTCACTAAAATCGTCGAAAAACACTAGTGTAATGCCATGCTTCATTTTGTCGCTCTTGTGTGTAAAGGCCGTATCTAACATTTTGATACATCCGAGGTATGATAATTACCGAAAACCGTTTGCTAAGCTGTTTTCAGAGAGAAGCCGAGCAGAAATGTAGATCAGGAGGATCGAAGTGTGACAGAACAAACATGGACCACCTAGTTCTCCCATTGAATGCAGCTCAGTAAACAATTTTGGCAATTATTGCCAAATTTGACGCAGCGTTTTTGGCAATATTTCAGAAATTTGAAAATATCAGGCACGACCTTTAGGCGTAACATTGACGATTTATTGGTAATTTATCAAACTAGAAAAGGGTTTAGGGCGTATATTTCCATGTTTTTTCAATATTGACCTGTGTGACTACCCGCACCCCGTTAAATCAATGGAACGAAACAAACATTACGCGAGAACAGGGCCGTATTCAAGATTTTTTTCTGGGGGGGGGGGGTAAATACAAAAACTACAAACGCGTCAAAAAATTTTTATGCATTTTTATTACTTTTTTACGAGTTGGAAAAACATTTCGGGGGAGGGGGGTTCAAACCTTAAGTAAAAACACGAAAACAATATCCAAGGTTAAGCATGCCCGACTCGATTTGAGTTTGGCTAAACTTTGAGTCAAAACTTGACTAGACACCATCCATAGAAACATACAGCACATACGCTGTTTTGGGACTGGCAGTGATGTGTAACGACCAGTTAAAGCTACTAGAAATCAAATCACTTACGTTTGTTTTTTAAGTTTTAGCATCGTGGCCCTTGCTTGAATATTAACTTATAATCATGTTCCCTAAAATAATAATAATAAAAAAAACTGATGAAATAATTCATAAACAAAATTATTTTCTTTTTTACTTCCATACATGACATTGCTTGTTTCACGGTCTTAATCAAATAGACCTCTTAACAGCTCAGTTATCGATATGCATGACTTATTAAATGAATGCCGATCAGCTGAATAATAAGATCGTGCAACTGAATTAGTCAATGTAGAATTGTTTACGTACAGGAAATATAAGAGGATGGAAACTTAGCGGCCTCAAATATGAAAACGGGTTAATAACTCTTCCATTACTCAGGCTCAAACAAGTTGCAGCATGCCTTCCTTTCTTTAATGACCGTGACAGTGGGAGGGCGGGGCAAAGATTTTTTAGGGACCGCTGGCCCACTTGGAAGCTCCAATATATAGATTGAAATGCTTGTGTGATTCTGCTTTAAACAAGGTGAACCACGCCCACCTTTCTTCTAAAGAATTGATGAAGAGCAGCAATAACAGAAGATCCACAGACCCACTTCGTGTCGGCAGATCTTTGGTACCGAATTAGGATATTTTAGCTTAGTCAGGAATACTCTTTTTTTGCAATCTTTATCTGATATCTTTTCCGATGCGTGGAGTTGCCAGCATCTCCAAGTTTTCAAAATGGTATGTTCCAAGAACAAAACTTTGTACGAAAAAGGAGGTTGAAAACATTTATCAGCTCTTCAAGAATTACTGATCAGCGTTAAAACGAAATTTTTATCTTTGTTAGTTCACAAGTCGATTTTCTTGCCATGGACAACTATTTTAATATTACTACTAAGACAGGAATAAAGGATAAACGCCAATTTCTTTAATAATGGTACTACTACTAATACCAACTCAATGCAGCACCAAGCTGTCTACGATGAAAAAACAATCTCAACCAAAATCACAAACAGAAATGGCCTTCAGCAATAGATGGCAGCAATTTCAGACCCGTGGGAAATTCTCCGTTTTTAGATCTCTATATATTTCAATTTATTATTCTGAGAGAAGTGTTTGGTAATGTGGCCAGAGGGCAATCGCAAATCATAAACATTCTTAAATTCTAATTGAACTTCAGTTCCGAATTTCTGCTTGACTACATGCTTCAACGGAGCTTCCTTTGAAATAAAAACATGGCTCAAAGAAATGAAAGTTTGGTGGAACAGCTTCCGATTATCCTTTCTAAAGCAGCTTGTAAAACCCTGCTTCACCCTAAACACTGTACGCTCTGAATCAAGGACAGTCGAGAACTTTTTGACCCTGGCTAGAAATATACACAGCTTTCTGGTATGTTATTTCATTTTCATGAGTCCAACCATATGCCCGCACTATCTATCAATAAAAGATTAGTCCAATACCACTCCCTGACAATAGACGGAAACTGGCGACAGAGGACAAAAGAAAACAAGAAAAACTCGAAGTGTTACTCCTGCAACACAGGAATTAAAGCCCCTTTCATAGTTTGGGAAAGCAAAATTGATAAAAAGCTCGCTTTCTTCACATGGGGGTCAATCAGAAGAGCTACGACAGTAGCCTCCAACGTCTTTTTTCATTATTCATTTTAACAACATGGTAGCAATCAGGGAAAGCGCTACTATTCTTTACTAACATTGGTTTTCCAGTCGCAAATATAAGATACAATATACCTTTTAACAGAAAATTTTGAATTTTCGGCGGCGAAGGAATGAATATTTTGAAATGCGTTGGGAGTTTTAAATAATTTCAAATAGAAAAGGACATTAACTATTTTGAGGGGTCTGATATGTGCCGCTGCACGTCCATGCAGTTCAGTAAGGTACTTTACGGAAAAGTATTGTGGTACGGCGTCTTTACCTTTTTCAAGACAGAAACTGTCATTTACAAGACACTCTTTTGCAGTTTTAACACAAAAACATGTCCGTTCTAATTTGGCAAACTTCTTGCAAAGATACTCTAAATACAACTAATATTTACAATATCTTTGCGGCCAAGAGTTGTCAGTAATAATTTTGTAAATACCAACATTTCCGTTGAAGAAGTTAATTGAAAATAATTCTCATGTAAGAAATTCTTTCTTCCATATAGTACAAGCTCTAGGAAGAAAATTTACTGAAAAAGTGCTGTTCTTTTTAATATAGCCTTCTGTCAATGTATTCATTTTAATGAAAAAATGACTAGAATAGTATGAATCTACTGCAGATGGTAAGAATGACTGAGATAGTGTCTGTGTTCGTATCTGATAACCACTTCTTTTAATAGTCTAATAGTACTGTGTTTTCACTGGTCGTAGTGCTGACAAGCTTTTTCCATTTTATGATAACAACTAGGCAGGCCAAAATCAACCAGACGGCTCAGCTTGCCAGTTAAATTGTTATGGAGGCAAGTTCTCTTACACTGATTATCCCGATAAAGTTTGAACTTAGAAATACTGCGATAGTAGCCTAAATTTTGAGAAGTACAAGAATTTTTTTAAGTTTTCTTTATTCGCTGCCACCAGGCATATTTCTCCCAGATGGCTGAGAGTCGATAGAAAATCATCGGATTATATAGAAATAATCTAAGAATTTCGTTGTAAGGTATGAGATCGTTGACAACTCATCTACCGTACTGAATAAGCTTGTTTTACCTGGGCATGGAATATTGCAATCCAATTTGACAATACCAAGTCCCGGACACGGCTTACCACCATTCAAGGGTGCGGGATTAGTGCAGGTTCGACCTTTTTTCTTCGTTCCTATTCCGCAAGTTCCTTGAAGGGGGGTGCAATCTGACCACATTGACCAGGATGACCAGCCACCATTCACTGTAAGACAAAACAAACCATACATTTCTTCTTTTTTTACAAAATTTTATTTATTGGGTAATTTAATGAAAATAAATTCAGCGCAATAAATTCGTTTTTATCGGTTTTGGTACAATTACTAACTTAGAAACGAAACTGCATTTTTGTGAAACTCACGACACCTCACCCCCGAAAAGAAATAATTTTGATACCCTTTCGCATGCAACATGAGATATTGAATACGCAATTGTGCAAATTTTAATTAGCTCAGTACGATTAAAGAGGATATATCTAGAGATTTCAAATATTGATTCAAATTCGAGTTAGGCATCGAACCGAATCCAGCTATCTCAAAATTGAGCACCAGTTGGGTACGCAGCAATTTTTTAGGAGGAGCCAAGTTCGTCGATATCTAAAAGCTAATTGTTCTGAAAACCTAAGAACATAAACATTGGAGGAATAGGAGAGCGAAGGTCCAGGCATGTGCATGTTCCTGCTTGTTTTATATTTCTTTTTTTTATGCCTACGTTAAGGTTGCTAGTTTTTATATTAAATTCAGGAAGCACGAAATCGCTATATTCGAATGTCTAGCTTTTGAACTGGTTTAGATGTATTTTGTTACCAAAACTACCTAGCAAGATTTTCATGCGATTATTCAAATTGCAGTTGATAAAGTCTATAGCCATGGATTCATTTTCATCAGAGTTACTAATCTTTTAAGGTCTAAGATGAATTCACCTCAAAAAAGGTATTATAAACACCTAATTGCAGGCAAACCACTCCGAGATAGTCATGCTTAATTAAAGAAAATCTGAAGATCCCAAGAGAATTCATCTTAATTATCAGTAGGATTCGGTTTAGCTGCAACCATAGAAGACCTGCCAGAGTAACAAAATCAATAATGAGGGGACATTATTCATGCATGTCAATTAAAGAATTGGCTAGTCAAGAGCTGTAATTAATATATGTCACACTTTTTATGGCTGCTTAACGATGGACAGACGGTGAAACTAAGGTTCATATCATGTCCAAGATCTCTGTGAACGACTTAAGGCTATACAAAGTCGTGCTGTTAGTGTGTATTTATTGTTCAACTGAACTCTTAATTCACTGCATGACACTAACCTTAATTTTAAAGCGAGTGAAAAACTATCGAGTCCATATTGCAGCTTGATTCTGTGATCAATGGAAGTGAATGAAGGCAGAATTAAACGCTATTACAATGATTTAGTTATCTTTTTATTTTATCTTCTAAATACTTAGTTACATTCATACGCAATATTGCCATAATCATGAATTGATTTGAGTGAAATCATAGATTCAGTTATCAATGTAATGACACTGATAATAGCGTACAACGTAGTTTGAACCCCATGCAGTTCCAGTGTTTTTTTTACTGCAACTTCATACGATCGATTCGAAAATATAATCATAGTTTTGGCGCAATAGTTTCCTGGGCTTGTTTTTTTTTTTTTTTTTAATTTGGATGTCTGAACTTTGAAAACAACTGCTGTTATGAAAGTAAATGGAGCCACTATTGCTATAAAAAAAAAAAAAAAAAAAAAAAAAAAAAAAAAAAAACTGTGGTGCGAGAAAGGAATCCGTCCAATCCCCCATATTCTTTAAAGGGTAACCGTAACAGGAAACTTGTTCATATCTAGGAATTCTAACGATTGGTCAAATTCAGTCACCCATTCCGGCAAGAAGAAAAGCTCTTCCTTTCAGAAGTTTTAAGCTTCTATTTCTCTTTGAAAGAACTGAGAATATGCAAAAACCTCCAATACATAGCTTACCAACAACGGTCAGTGTTGCAACATCACTAATTCTCTGGCCTGCTAGCGAATCTGCGACACAAGTATAATTCCCCACATCAGCCAAAGTAGCTTGCACGATCAATAAATGACCTTCATTGGAAATGATATAGTTCATTACTGTAGCTGGATCAATTGGACTTCCATTTTTCCTCCAGGAAACTTCAGGAAGCGGAACACCTTCCGGAGGAAGACAGCGGAGCTGAACTTGCTTTTCTAGCTCGACACTAGTCGAATAAGGGTTCTCGACGAAATATTTCTTGATAACTGAAAGGAAAACTGGAGATGACTAACAAATCAAAATTTAGATTTCAAAGGAGGAAAAAGATATACAATTTGGAATATTATACAAATTTGCTCTCATATTAGCTGCAATACTGTAAGTTATAGGACTGTTCGGTAATCTATTTATGTCTTGGGGTAGCACAGAAGCCAATAATAGAAAGTTTTTTTTTTATTAGAGTTAAGAAAGAGTATTAAAATAAAGTTAGTGATTTGACCAAATCCTGGTGGATGATAAAATGACCAAATAAAATGACTGGATTTTCACATAGCTTAATGTGGTTCTTCTTCAAGTGAGACGCTTATCACGACGGCAAACCAGGTTACTAATACCCCCTTCATAAAATCTTGACGGTTGAGACTTCAATAACATAATTTTGGTATGGCGGCGGGAGGGATTAGGTAGGTCCCGGTTTTTATGTCTGAGCCTATTCTGGTTCCAGTAACTAAAACCACTTCCTGCCACCCCCACCCCCGCCCTAAAAAATTAGCAATCTTTTGTTGACTTTTAATAGCATTTCTTAATTTTCCTTGGCAAAATTTTTGTGTTTTGATTCAATTTTTTCTAAGGCTGTGCAAAACAGAAACAATGGGAGGGCCTTGTTGCCGCCACTACATGTATTCTTAATCCTGGAGTTCTCAGATGCAAACACGACGAAGCTACCCCTCTCACCAAAAAAGAGAGTACAATTGCTCAAACACTCAAAAACAAGGGCCGTTGAATTTGAATGATATATATTTTTAAAGAACTTTAAGACGTAGCGTAAAGAGCAAGGGCTGAGGAAAGGGAGCTCACCTAATATACGGAAAATTGTTTTGTCCATTTTAAGTTTTAATGTTGTTCCATTGCTTTCAGTTGAAAAAAAACTTTTGTATTTAATTTATTAAGAGATGAAAGTAATAGATACTTTCTGAACAAGACGGTCATCTAATGCCAAACATTTATTTTCCCCAGGAAAGCAATTTTCGCCAATTATAGTTGAATTTTATATTTTTGGCATCTTTCAGGCATCTCTACATCTGGCATCTGTGCAGACGTCTCCGGTCGGTAGAGTAGGACCGGTAGTCACATACGGCACATCTATCCCCAAACTGTGGTAATGTATTTTGATTTTGGACAGATAAGACGTGGAAATATCTTTTAATCTCAGCCATCTAAATAAAAAGTAATCTCACCAAAATGAACTTCAGAGCACTAGCAATTGAAAGTAGGTTGCATATACAAATAATTGAACTGAAATATTAAGATTTCTATAACAAGGGATCTAGCAATTGCCCAGGCGTCACCAATCGTCAAATCAGAATAAACAGTATTGTACAGTACACCTAAATTGAAACATGTTTAATAGGGATTGTATTTTAAATTCAACAGCAAGTCTATAGCCCCTAAGTTCAGTGCTATTTAGAACATAAAGACAGGAAAAACAAATAAAATGCACTTATGCTAAAGTATACAGGGGGACTTCATCCTTCTCAAATAAAAATTGTATTGCGTTTTATTGGCGCTTAATTAAGAAAGAATACCAATTCACCGAAGACCGCCAATTTTTTATTATACCTTTTTTTAAGTTTGGACTGAAGATTTCAACAGAGCATGTGTTAAGGTAGGAACATGATCAATCAAAAGATAGATGATGCTTCAATTGGAAAACCAAGAAATCAGCCCAAGTCCAGTAATGCAATTCCTAAGGATTGGGTGAAATCACAACTCAACTTGACTATGGGAGAAAAATGTTTGGAATGTTTAAGTTTGGACTCACTCCCTCGATGGGAGAAGTGCCCTAAAAGGTGACGAGCCACTAACACTTAGCCTACAAGTGGGAAGATAACATCGTAATAGGAGTGGAATAACATTTTAGAAATAGTGATTCTATCCCAGCAATTTCCCACGAAAATGGAACTCAAGTGGTATCAATCCATCAAATGTTTGCCAGAAATTTCTGTAATTTGATCGTCATATTAGTTTCTGCGTCAGCACATTAAGGATTACACATATGTCTTGACTCACAATTGCAATTAGATTGTGTCATACAGCAAATGGATTATTTCTAACTATCGCAAAGCCAAATAGAATATTATCCCACTTTTTCCCTTTTACAGAACATGTACATTTTTCTTTAGAAAGCTAATATCGTTTCATTCAACTCGCAGAGGGATCAGCCGGGTGATATTTACCAGTCCTGGGTTCTTTTTCGACATAAACTACAACTATTTCGACTCCAAAGTTTTGTTCAAGCTCCTTGGATCTATGGCAATTTTGAGTTTATCTAGCAACTTTCTGTTAGAGTTCCTGGAATAAAATATATTTCAGAAATTAAAGAATTATATTAACAGCGTCATATTAAAAGGAACAGAACATATTTAGAAAATAATATAATTTTTCCTGAAATTCTAGAAAATTATATGCATAAATTACTTGAAAAGTCACACCATCGTGATACGACAGGGATATAAAAATTAAACCGGAGTTGTCAAACATAACGATTTATCATTAGTTCCAGCGACTTGTTCTCCATGGTCATATTGTATCCTGCAGAGATATTCAAAGCTTTTTTACATATATGTTTACTTTTTTTCGCTTTCTTGAAGGGCCTTCTCTAATATTCTAATCTTTCTTTAAATAAAAATCTGTCGAAAATGTTGGTGATTTTTACGGAAAAAGAGAAAATAAAGAGCATCTATGTGGGGTTCTCCTCTAGCGTAGTGACATTTAGACGATTTCCTTAGAGACGTTGTTTTTGATTATATGCTAAACAGCAAATAGATCTTGTTCTTTATTAGCTTAACGAATATAGATGGGATATCATGGGACTTTCCAGAAACACACTTCCTACAACTGGTGAAGAAAGAAACATCTTCGCTAAACAGCAACATTTAGATCTCCGGCGTCAAGGTCCCTTGAAGTGTTGCACAGCAACATCTATATCTAAGGTGTCAAGGCCCCGTGAAGGGTTGCAGCAAACTGAAAATGTGTACCAAATTGGATTTGAAGCTTTCAAGGGTACAGAAAAAGTCCTAGCTGCTAATTTGTGTCAAATGCAATTGAGATTCAATGATTCATTCTAATGGGTGCAAATGTCCATAATGTAGTTTTCCTTTTCTTAATTACATTTGCTTAGATGTGCTTATAATATAATTTTCAATTACAAGTTAAAGTCTTGCCAAGTCAGTAATTTCGCTATAAGTTAACTTTTGGGATAAAATCTACTTGTGTCAAAAAGTGTTCAATTTTAAAGCTTTCATTTATAGTATTGGCCAGGGTCAATATAGGTCTCACTACTACGCCAAGTTCTTTGTACTAAAGTAGTATCTACAAACACGTTTGTAGATACGTGTCTTGTTGGAGTTGACCTTTGGGAGATAAAAAGTGAGTTATTTTCTCCAACCGTGTAAGATTATTTTCCCCGAAGCCAGTCAGAATAGGAAAAGAGATTGCGAGAGATATCGTCATTAATATATCGACAGGGGGTATGTTTACCTCCGAAGAGACACCTAGGGATATTGCTGGTGACACAGTTTGTGGCACCTTTGGCCCATAGTTTGGCCCTTTTAATCTTTCGATCACATTACCATACCTTAACGAAGCCGCCAGTAGCACTGGTGTGGCGTTGGAGAAAAAATAGTGGTACCAATGTTGGCCCCAGATATAATAGTGGTGCCAGCGGTGGTCCTACATATAATAGTAGTCCTGCCGTTAGAGAGGTCCAATGGAGCACGGACACGCGAGACCATTACGGTCGGTGTTGACCAGCTTCGCTGAATGAATTTAGTCAGCTTGCCTTGCAATTAGGATGAAGAAAAGAGATTTTAATACATTTACCGTCCTTCCTCTCACAGACACAAACATAATTCCACCAATTAGGCTTGTAGTCGACGTTTCCATCTGGTAAAAGTGCTTGGGATAGGAATTTAGGACCCAGTCCACCATTGTAGAGGGCAAACAAGTATAGCCATAACTGACATAGTGACTCTTATTTCCCATTCATAGCCCTTTCTGCTAGATTTCCTGACGACAAAACTTTAGAGGCCTTTCTTTTCCTCCGTTTAGGTCCTAATGACAAGAATATAGCGATGATATTGAACCAAGTTCAAAATGGATGTGGACTCCTAAAAGCTACAACTATGACAGATATTTTACTTCGACCAAGTTTGGTTGAAACTACCCCTACTGCTAGATGTCAAAACGACTAGATTCTTATCCGGTCCTGGTCCCTAAACTGCACAACTAGGAATTTAGCTCTTACTTTACACGAAGTTAGTTAAAACTTGTACACATTTTTCAAATGGATGTCCTGATAACAAAAATTTAGGAATATTCACCCTTTCAACATGTCAAATCGGACACAAACTCTCAAAAGAGTAAAAAACTGTTTCTGGTAGATGCGCAAATGACAAAATTCCGAAGGCCCCCTTCTTTTCCCCTCCCACGAGATATAATTGTTATAGAATACTTCTGGACCATAACCTTAAATGCATATGAAATGCCAGAAAATCCGATACAAAGAATAAGCGGCATTACATATATATATATATATATATATATATATATATATATATATATATATATATATATATATATATATATATATATATACATATATATATATATATATATATATATATATATATATATATATATATATATATATATATATATATATATATATATATATATATATATATATATATATAAATCTTTCTAGAACCGTTTCCTTGCAATCTATATGAGAAACGTAATTTTTAATATCAGGGCTCGAAAAGAGTTTTATGGTTTCCACGGGTCCGCCGTTACGTGGTTCCTAAGAAGTTTCCTTTCGGAGTTAAGACAATTTTGTTTTGCTCATTGATTATTCTATTTAGTAGGCTAGAACTTTTTTTTTTAATTATATTGAAATTATTAGGAATTCTATCAATTTCAGAAGAAGTTTTTCGCATTGTACGTGGTCCCCTAAAAAAAAAAAAATCCAAATTTGCATTTCTTGCCGTTAACGAACCGCAGCCACTGGTCATAAAAAAAAGAAAATAAAAATAATTAATCGTGTTGCTCCGCAACATAAAGAACATATCTACAAAAAACTACAATGATCATATCAGTCTAGAGAAAGAACAGATGGAAGGGCTAGCTTCTGTTTTATTACAATTAGTTTAATGCAGGCAAGTATGAAGGAAGGTGCTTGGAGGAAGTCGACATAGTAAATGAAAATGTAAAAAAAGAGAAAAAACTATATGAAAACATTTAGGACTATACTGATGGAATAAAAAATATCTGGGAACTGGGGGGGACAGTGGTTCCAAAGCCCCCCCCCCCCTTCGTTGTCCAATGAGCTGAATAATCCATAGTCTTCATTTTGAGCATTCTTTAGATAATTTCTGAATAATTTTGCTCAATCATGCCATTTATCTCCTTTTTTCTATCCATCCACGAGTGTCCGAACGGGAAACAACAAAACGTTCAATTCAAAATTCAAAGCAAGCTTCGAAAATTGTTTTGTTTTCCCATTCGGTAATTAAGTATGAAAATTGAGAGATTAGAATCGTTTGAAATCGTCGGTTTGCGTGGTCTCAAGTTGCAAAATGAGGAATTAAATACACAGGTGGGTAAGTGTAAGAAATAGGGAAAACAAAGAAAATTAAAAGGGTTTAGCAAGAAAGTAAAAACGTAAAGTTATATTTAACAGTGATGTCGATGACATTTAGATCATGTTACCTAGTCGCCAACTTAGACCTATTAGGAGCTGAATGGTCTTAAGTGATTGCTTTAATCAAGTCTGCCAGCGGACCGGAAAACAAAAACATTAGACAAACTGTTTAAATGTCACAGGATTGACAAAATCTAGAAACAATAAAACAGGCAGATACGCAGGAATTTGTTTTGTAAGGGGGGGGGGTAATGAAAAAATCCTCGAAAATTAGGCAGTATTTAACCTTTCGATCTTATAATGAAGAAGAAAATGCAGTGAAATATGTGAAAAAATTTCAACGAAGAATAACATGTGCGCATCCCGTAAATAGGTAAAAGGAGGAGGAAGCAGGGACCCAAGGTCTCACTTCGACCCTCCGCTTGTAAAGGTTGAAAATTATTGCACGACCCTGATTTCAATAAGGTTTTGAAAGGTCTGAAATTCAAGAAGGTCTGATTTAGCCAAACCTTTTTGTATGAAAAACGATTGGAGGGGCCATGGACTGAAGGACCTCACTTTGGATCCTTCACTCATAAAGATTGAAAATTATGTATGACTCCGACCCAACCTGACCATCTTTCTATCACAACTAAATAATGAAGCATCTTTTTTAAATGAGCTATTGTCAAAATTTAGTCCCTCCTCCCTGGGGCTGTACTTGTCAGTCACAACGGAGGCACATTTTTTGGATCTTTCAACTGTTCTGACTAAAATGGCTATCCTAAAATTTCGATCAAATGCGCGCTTGGGGGCATCGGCGGGCACTTGTGGGGGGGGGGGGCAAAAGACATTTGGTACTTACGTATTATATCGACCACAGTGACGCTTGGACAGCGTCACTGTCCATTAGCTCTAAGTTATGTGACAAGGCCGAAAGTCTGCAGTATGTTCTCATAGATTGTGATCAGTACACTCTACAAAGAAGTGAAATCAGTATATTTTTTCATTAAAGGGGAAAAAATGAGTGCAAACTTGATTTCTCCTCCCTCAATATAACGATATTTACTAATACTTTGAGAACAAAGTCTGACAAAAGTTTAACAAAGAGAGAAAAAACTAAATTACAAAAATAAAAACGAAACTGCGGCCAGTAGAGAAAAGGATGAAAAACTAAAACAATGCGGACATTTCGCCTGTATCAAAACTAGGTGTCTTCAGCAAAAGAGAAACACAAGAAGAACAAAAAAAAAAATTAAAACTAAAAACAAATAGAACCACCGATAAAATAAAATTGGCGCAACGTATCAACGTAGGGAAAAGAAGCTATTAGAGTTACTACGATGAGAACACCAAGGGCAACTTTGAGCTGCTTTGTCATGGCTGGCCAGTTCGGCTTAATATCTTACACAAAATCTTAAGTAATACTGGGTTTATTTAAAAAAATAAAGTATACATCATCGATTCCCTGAAGCATGCTTGTGCGGGAGAAAACCCTCCTAATAAATCAATAAACCAAAAAAAAAAAAAAAAAAAAAAAAAAAAAAAAAAAAAAAAAAAAATAGAGCTCAACTCTAATTATGAGCAACAAAATTATAATATTTATAATCATATTCAGTATGATAGTATGATAATCATAATCATATTCGTACTTAAGGTTATAACAAAATGATGATTTTGCAGCTTTTACAAACACAAGGACAGAAAGTATGATTCAGCGAGCCTTATAATAAAGCATAGTCAAAAGTGACTTTTCGCATCAGGTCGGAAAGTCAAACAGTATAGTGATAGTGGAAATCTTGTTAGGTTGGGTTGGATTAGTGCACTAGGCTACTTTGTCCACATTTATGCTATTTAGGAAAGGAACAGATCTAGTCAAAGATGAACTCAGTGTCTGGTTAGGGCCCATTGGGAATGAGATCCTAATAATACCAAGAATTAGGTTTCCACTATCACTATGCATTGCAAAATAAATGAGTTTTATGGCTATATTCCAAGTGACGCTGTCCAAGTGTGGTCGATATAATACGTAAGTACCATGTATTTTTCAAAATTCACCTGCGGGGCATTTGTTTTTCATTATTCAGTAAAAATACCAGAAAAATATATTGTTCAAAATCTAGAGGAGCATAGGCATTGTAGGGGTGTCAGATTGACTACCAATCTCTTTAGCCCTTAAAAGGGGTGCTATAACTCAGAAATTACTTTGAAAGAGCTCTTTCCCTACTTTCTACGACCATTAGTTCTATATAACGACCCCTAGGGGAAAAAAACGTAGGAAACACACTGCTTTTTACTAAGCTATCGCTATTGCACCAGCTAACATAAAAAAAAAGAGTCGGAAATATCAGTTTCAACGAAGAAAAACATCAACTAAGAGGCAAAAAACTTTTTTGTATATCTTTACTGAATTTGCTAAGCTGATTTAACCTTCTTTTTCAAGCTTCGGGAATCTCATAGTACTAAACTTATTCAAACTGATTTTTTCACCTAGGGATGTTTACGCGGCCGCTATATCTGAGAAATCTAGCTCAGTTGATACAGACATGTTATCCTTCATGAGATAAGGGCGTGGATATCAAATATATTTAAGCTCCCACCTTTAGTTATCTTACGCCTTAATTGCTCGAGGGAATCGACTTCCACAATGAACGATTTCCAGATGTGACGTGACTTCAAGAAAGCATCAAAGACCGAAACACAAAGTGTAAGCACACCCTCTTAGAAAAACGCATGTCTCCAGCAATTAAAATCACCGGAAACGTAGGTCTTCCATAGAAACCCCCTTGCGCTTAAATCCACCAACTCAACCGAATATCCTGGGATGCCATAATCTCTTATCAGGGGCAGATCAAGGCAATTACCAAGGCGACTTACCAAGGTACACGAAAAGAGAAAATGCCAGGATTCAATGATTCAATTTGTAATCGGCCAAGCTGAAAAAGTAGATATGAAAATTTTTCACGCTAAGCAATTGTTCCGGGAGATTTGGAACTGTTTCCCAAGCTAAAAACCATTTTCACTTCATTACTCGATTTACCAGACATTGCGATCATCGATGGCCATTTACAAAGGAATAGTTCAACAATAATTAAGTTGTAAGTTAAGAGAAAATGTATAAATGAAAAAAGGAAAAGCAGAAAAACCTCAGAAGAAAAGGTTTTTAAGCCGAGAAATAGCCAAAATGTATATTACATGCAATTCTTTCCACTTCATGGAATTCAAGTCTCAAAACTTCCCTCTCCTGAATAGGATCTTTGGTTAGGGGCGCCATAAGGGTTGAACAAAGATTTGGCCTAGATACTTTAATAATTTTTCAGAACTGGCAGAAAAGCATTATAAAAAAAATAATTGGAAAGATTTGAAAAGAGGGATGAGAGATCACTGTATATACATCGTCCAGGGGCTTTTGTGTCATGACTCCCAGTTAAACATCACATAGCTTAAATTCAGGCACCTCTTCAAATTCCTTAATTTATATTTTTCCTATCTAAATATATTTTCAAACACAGCTGTTAGCACTCCTACCCCTCCCCCCAAATTAATTGAACTCCCTCAAAAGTGGAATCCTGACTACACCCTATTGCCACAGAGCACAGACAAAATTTTAATAAATATTAGAATTTTTTCCAGTGGTTCTTCTATAGAACAAGGCATTTCAAACTAATAAAAAATCTGGCTTGGATAAAATTTCAAATAAATGAAAAGAAAAATTCTAGGGAATCAGTGGCCTGACCCATGAGGGAGGGATCTCCTTCCTGGATGCAGAGACTTTGCCGGACATTGTAAATTCAGATCTTAGAATAATACGAGTTATCAAATATAAAAATAAATAATATTGTATGGGAAGTTTTTCTTTAAGAAGAATAAACGTTAAAATATAAAAACAATACAATCTAAATTCCGAAATACTGACTATTGAACGGGATAATATAATAGCAAAAGAGCGTTAGCAGGGAAAATGTTTCACCCGAATTTGAATTTTGATAAACATAAATAGCATGTATTCAAAGTCTAGTTTTATTTTGATTTTGGGTACTTGTGTATTATCCCGATCAAAAAGAAGTTTACTCTATTTGATCTGAGAAAAACCAGTTTGTCTGTTTGCAATCGGTTATAATTAGCTCAGTCTTAGTGAGAATTAAATAAAAAAAACAAGTTTTTTTAACTGAAAGTAAGGAGCGACATTAAAACTTAAAACGAACATAAAATTCTTCCGTATACTAAAGGGGCTGTCCCCTCCTCAATACCTCGCTAGTAGTGTGCATGTACGCAATATGAAACCTACGCCTGAGGCATATATATATGTGCGGTTTCAAGGATACATGTCTTACCAGGTTCATTCATCTATTACTAGAACATGTTTTTTCTAGGTTCAATAGCCAAAACTTGAGATCGTCAAATTGCGTATTCAAAGGTTTATTGAGCCTTCTGTAAAAAAAAATATTGGTTTCAGTTGTAGGGTTAGATAATCATGTTTTTTCGTATGAATAATGTTTTTACTAAAGATACAGCCAATCCGTGCATAATTCTGAGTCAAAAATTGTCAAACACTAATAACCTCTAGGCTGAAGGTACCTTGCATCTTGTCTAGAATTGATGGCATATGGTGTTAAATCATTTACCAAAAATAACTCTATTTGCGAAAAAAGGTAGAGCATTTACGAATTGGAGTGTATGGATGATCTTAATTGATGATTGAATAATAGGGGTGAGAATGATCTTAATTGGTGATTGGATTGTATGAAGCTGGTAAAAAAGGCTTAAACTGATTACCATTTAAGATAAGCACGAAGGGGTTGTTAACTCATAGGCTATTTATTATAAATTTAGAATAGCATCAATCTATTGAAATGGTTGAGGATGATAAAATGACCTTGTGAGTTGACCTAGTTTTACTTCTCCGATGTGTTCTGTATAATACACAAGTACCATTTGAACAGTGTTGCCATTAGAAAATATGCTATAACAATCTAGTATACTAAAAAGTTGATACTAATAGAGATGTAGATGGCAAGAAAAAAATTTTAATAAATAAGTTCAGAACAATCCTTAGAAATCCTTGTAAATCAAGTAAGAAGACGATTATGAGTATGAATCGTCAAGGATCGTAAGCACCAATGACCCTAACCACCTAGGACCTCAACCTCCAAAGGTCCCCTATCCTCAACCTCCAAGGGGCCCCCTCCTCCAACTCTTTTAGGCCCCTCCCCCATTTTTACACTTTTTTTGAAGTTTTTTTTAACTTTTTTTATTCTTTTTTTTAATATGATATATTTTTTTAACTTTTTTTTTACATGTCTTCGAATGACATGAAAAGTACTTAAGCATAAAAAAAATCACATTTAATATTTTCCAAATTCAAAATGAGAATGATGTAGATATGTTAGTCATGAATTTTACTATTAGAAAAATAATGTTTGTAGTAGTACTTTTTTTTGGACTTCGAAATTATTCAACTTTTTTTTTCGACATCATTTTTCGAATACATTAGAATGAATAAATTCTATTCATTCTCATCCTCATTATCATCCTCATTTCTCAGATACATTGGATAAAATTGACAAAATCTAAGTGTCAGAGTGAATATTTTTTTTATCAACATCTTTTGTCAGATATATAGGATAAAACTGATAAAGTATCAGAACGAATACATTCTTAGTCAACATCCTTTGCCGGATATGTCGGTTAACATTATCAAAACCTAAGTGTCAGAGTGACCAAATTCTGTATCAACATGTATTGTCAAATACATGGGATAACATTGACAAAATCTAAGTAACAGTGAAGAATTTTTTTTATCAGCATCTTTATCGGATACAACCGATAAAATTGAGAAAATCTAAGCATAAGCATGAATAAATTATTCACAAAATCTAAGTATCAGAGTCAATAAATTCATTATCATCATCATTTCTCAGATAAAATGGATAAAATTGACAAAATCTAAGTGTCAGAGTGAATAATTTTTTTATCAACATCTTTTGTCAGATACATCGGAAAAATTTACAAAATCTAAGTATCAGAACGAAAAGATTCTTCATCAACATCCTTTGCCTGTTATGTTGGTTAACATTATCAAAACTAAGTGTCAGAGTGATCAATTTCTATATCAACATCTATTGTCAGATTTATCAATATCATTTGACAGATACGTTTGATAGTGTCAGAGTGAATAAATTCTTTATCATTATCTTTTGTCAGATATGAATAAATTCTTTATCAACATCTTTTGTCGGATACGTCGGAGAAAATTGATAAAAACCTAAGTATCAGATTAAATAAATTCCTTATCAGCATCTTTTGTCGGATACGTCGGAGAAAATTGACAAAATTTAAGTATCAGATTAAATAAATTCTTTATCAGCATCTTTTTTCAAATATGAATAAATTCTTTATCAACATCTTTTGTCGGATACGTTGGAGAAAATTGACAAAATCTAAGTATCAGATTAAATAAAATCCTTATCATCATCTTTTGTCGGATACGTCGGAGAAAATTGACAAAATCTAAGTATCAGGTTAAATAAATTCTTTATCAGCATCTTTTGTCAGATATGTCGGATAACATTGTCAAAATCTAAGTATCAGAGTGAATAAATTCTTTATCAACTTCTTTTGTTGCATACATCGGATAGCATTCACAAAATCAAAGTATCAGATCCAATAAATTCATTATCATCCTCATTTCTCAGATACATTGGATAAAATAGACAAAATCTAAGTGTCAGAGTGAATAATTTTTTTTATCAACATCTTTTGTCAGATACATAGGATAAAATTGATAAAATCTAAGTATCAGAGCAAACACATTCTTTATCAACATCCTATGCCGGATATGTCGGTTAACATTATCAAAAGCTAAGTCTCATAGTGACCAAATTATTTATTAACATCTATTGGCAGATACATGGGATAACATTGACAAAATCTAAGTATCAGTGAATAATTTTTTTTATCAGCATCTTTATCGGATACAACGGATAAAATTGAGAAAATGTAAGCATCAGAATGAATAAATTATTCACAAAATCTAAGTATCAGAGTCAATAAATTCATTATCATCATCATTTCTCAGATATAATGGATAAAATTAACAAAATCTAAGTATCAGAGTGAATAAATGCTTAATCAACATCCTTTGTCAAATATATAGGATAAAATTGACAAAATCTAAGTATCAAAGTGATTAAATTCTGTATCAACATCCATTTCTCGGATAAATAGGATAAAATTGACAAAATCTAAGTGACACAAAATCACTCTGACACTATCAAACGCATATGTCAAATGATATTGATAAATCTGACAATAGATGTTGATATAGAATTTATTCCCTCTGACACTTAGTTTTGATAATGTTTACCTACATAACTGGCATAGAATGTTGATAAAAAAAATATTATTCACTCTAACAGTTAGATTTTGTCAATTTTATCCTATGTATCCAAGAAACGGATGTTGATATAGAATTTAATCACTCTGATACTTAGATTTTGTCAATTTTATCCGATATATCCGACAAAGGATGTTGATATAGCATTTATTCACTCTGATACTTAGATTTTGTCAATTTTATCCGACACTAACACTTAGATTTTGTCAATGTTATCCGACGTATCCAACAAATGATGTTGATAAAACAAATGTTAATGAATTTATTGGCTCTGATACTTACAATTTTTCATAATGACATATCAAACAATGGATGAATATAAAGAATTTATTCATTCTAATACACAAATTTTGTGAATGTTATCCAAAGTATCCGACAAATGATATCGATAAAGAATGTTAATAAAGAATTTGTTCAATGTGATACTTAAATTATGTCAGTGTTATTAAACGTATCTGTCAAAACACATTGTTAAAGAATTTATTCACTCTGATACTTAGATTTCCTCAATGTTATCAGGCATATCTGACAAAGCATGTTGATGGAGAAATTAATTCGTTCTGACTCTTAGTTTTTATGGATGATAAATGGCATGTCCGACAAAGAAGTTGATATTTAGTTTATCCAATATAATACTTAAATTTGGCCATTGCTATCAAACGCGTCTGTCTAAAAACATTAAAAAAGAATATATTATTTCTGATGCCTAGATTTTCTCAATTTTATCAATCATATCTGCCAAATGATATTGATAAATCTGACAATAGATGTTAATATAGAATTTGATCACTCTGACACTTAGTTTTGATAATGTTAACCACCATAACCGGCAAAGGATGTTGATGAAGAATCTATTCGTTCTGATACTTAGATTTTGTCAATTTTATCCGATGTATCTGAGAAATGATGATGATAATGAATTTATTGACTCTGATACTTAGATTTTGTGAAAAATTCAATAATTCTGATGCTTACATTTTCTCAATTTTATCCGTTGTAATCCGATAAAGATGCTGATAAAAAAAATTATTCACTCTGATACTTAGATTTTGTCAATGTTATCCCATGTATCTGCCAATAGATGTTGATACAGAATTTGGTCACTCTGAGACTTAGGTTTTGATAATGTTAACCGACATATCCGGCATAGGATGTTGATAAATAATCTATTCGTTCTGATACTTAGATTTTATCCATTTTATCCTATGTATCTGACAAAAGATGTTGATAAAAAAAATTATTCACTCTGACACTTAGATTTTGTCAATTTTATCCAATGTATCTGAGAAATGAGGATGATAATGAATTTATTGGCTCTGATACTTAGATTCTGTGAATGTTATCCGATGTATCCAACAAAATGATAAAGAATTTATTCACTCTGATACTTAGATTTTGACAATGTTATCCGACATACCTGACAAAAGATGCTGATAAAGAATTTATTTAATCTGATACTTAGATTTTGTCAATTTCCTCCGATGTATCCGACAAAAGATGCTGATAAGAAATTTATTTAATCTGATATTTAGATTTTGTCAATTTTCTCCGACGAATCCGAAAAAAGATGTTGATTAAGAATTTATTCATTCTAATACATAGATTTTGTCAATGTTATCCGACGTATACGACAAATGATGTCGATGAAAAAAAGTTGAATAATTTCGAAGTCCAAAAAAAAGTACTACTACAAACATTATTTTTCTAATAGTAAAAGTCATGACTAACATATCTATAAGTAGAGGAGGGGGTGCTACTCGTGTCAGCACACCATATATGGGCATAGAACCACGTGGTTTATGGATTTTGTCAGTGAGAATGAAAAAACAGGAATTTTGTCACATTTATGGATGTTTTCTTGGATGCTTATGTGTGCTGGTCGATTTATTTGATGTTTTTCATGGATGTTTTGTAGTTTTTGTCAGTGAGAATTTTAAAAAAAGGAATTTTTTAACATTTATTGATGTTTTTATGGTTTTTGTCATTGAGAATTTGAAAAAAAAGGAATTTTGTCAAATTTATGGATGTTTTTATGTTTTTTGTCAGTGAGAATGAAAAAACAGGAACTTTCTCACATTTATGTCTGTTTTTATGGATTTTGTCAGTGAGAATTTGAAAAAACAGAAACTTTCTCACTTTCATGGATTATTGAGTCATTAATCAAATTGTTTCCGGGCAAGGTTAATTAATGTCTGACAGATGACGTCAAGTTAATTAATGTCTTTGATTTATTTTCAAAGAGAATGTTTCCGTGGCAAAGTTTAGATCACACATGACAGTTGATGTCATGATTGATTGATTGACATGGAAGGGGAATTAAGTTGTTGTTTCTAAAGAGAATTGATTCTCAAAAGGGGAATTAATTTGTTATTTCTAAAGAGAACTGTCTCCGAGTGAATGTTTAGATCTTACCGATGAATTGTTTTAGCGCGGGAATCAGGTTTCCAAATAATTTGAAATGCGTCAGCGCAGAGATGCCAAAACAAAAGGAACGCTGAAATTACGTTTAGGAATTATTTGGGCGAAACCGTTTTAGCCATTTTAGGGAATTATTTCGGCGAAACAGTTAGAGACATTTTAAAAGATGATTTTAAAAGATGATTTTAGAAGAGGATTTGAGGGTAAAACTCTGTGGTCGTTATAATACAGAAGTTATATTTTAACAGTGTCGTGAGGTCCCCTACCCTGACCCCAAAGGGCTCCGATCCCCCTACCCCCACCCCAAAGGGTTTCGATCCCTCTAACCCCACCCCAAAGGGTTCCGGTCCCCCAACCCCAACCTCCAAGGGTTCCAATCCCCCTACCTCAACCCCGAAGGAAGCACCGGTCCTCAAGGGTCCCCCCAAGCCCCCAAAGGGCCCACAGACCCCCAAAGGCTCTCCCTGGGCCCCCAAAGGCCCTCCCCCGGTCCCCAAAGGTCCACCAAGCTCCCAAAGGACCAATCGGCGCTCAAGGGCCCTCCCCAGACCCCAAAAGGCCCTGCCCGGGCCCCCCAAAGGCCCTCCCCGGTCCCCGAAGGTCCACCGGGCTCCCAAAGGACCATTTGGCCCTCAAGGGCCCCCCAGACCCCCAAAGGCCCTCCCCCGGTCCCCAAAGGTCCCCCAGACCCCCAAAGGCCCTCCCCCGATCCTTAAAGGCCCCCCAGGCTCCCAAAGGGCCCCCGAACCCCCAAAGGCCCTCCCCCGGTCCCCAAAGGTCCACCAGGCTCCCAAAAGACCATTCGGCTCTCAAGGGCCCCCCAGACTCCCAAAGGCCCTCCCCGGGCCCCCAAAGGCCCTCCCCCGGTCCCTAAAGGTCCCCCCGGCGCCCAAAGGACCACCCAGCCCTCAAGGGCCCCCGGATCCCCAAACGCCCTCCCCGGGCCCCCCCAAGTGCCCCCTCTCCATTTTTTAATACTTTTTTATGGCTTTGTTATATCTTTTCAGAACAAGTTCCTTTCTTAATGTCCCTTCTAAACCCATTTTCCAAGTTGAGGTACTTTTCTATTTCACCCGCAACTACACTTTACAGCTTTTTGGATACATCAACACAAAGAAATACTTTTCAAAGACCATTTCAGAGCAAGTTACTTCCTTAATATCCCTCCTAAGCCCATTTTGCAACTTGAATTACTTATCTTTTTCACCACAACTTTGCATTACAGGCTTTGGGATACCTTAACACCAAAAAATATTTTTAAACGACCATTTCAGAACAAGTTACTTTCTGAATGTCCCTCATGAGTCCATTCTCTAACTTAAAGTACTTATCTTTTTCGCACACAACAATACTTTACAGATTTTTGGATACCTCAACACAAATAAATACTTTTCGAAGACCATTTCAGAGCAAGTTACTTTCTTAATGACCATCCCAAACCCATTTTCCAACTTGAAATACTTATTTTTTTCACACTCAACTACGCTATACATCTTTTTGGATGCCTCACCAACAATAAATAATTTTCAATGACCATTTCAGAGCAATCTTCTTTCTAAATGTAACTCCTACATCCATTTTCCGACTTGAAGTACTTATCTTTTCACACACAACTATACTTTACAGCTTTTTGGATACCTCAACACAAAGAAATAAATTTCAAAGACCATTTAAGAGCAAGTTACTTTCTTAATGTCCGTCCTAAAACCATTTTGAAAATTGAAGTTCTTATGTATTTCACCCAACACTACACTTAACAGCTTTTTGGATACCTCAACACCAAGAAATACTTTTCAAAGACCATTTCAGAGCAAGTTACTTTCTTAATATCACTCCTAAATCCATTTTCCAACTTTAAGCACTTATCTTTTTCAACCGCAACTATACTTTACACCTTTTTGGATACCTCAAAACAAAGAAATACTTTTCAAATACAAATTCAGAGCAAGTTACATTATTAATATCCCTTCTAAACCCATATTCAAACATGAAGTACTTATCTTTTTAACACACAACTATACTTTACAGCTTTTTGGATACTTCAACTCCAAGAAATACTTTTCAAAATTCACTCCAGAGCAAGTTTCTTTCCTACTGTCCCTCCTATACCCATTTTCCAACATGAATTACTTATCTTTTTCACCCAAACCTTTTCTTTATAGCTGTTTGTATACCTCATAACCAAGAAATGTATTTGAAAAATCATTTCAGAGCCAGTATCTTTCTGAATTTCCATTCTAAACCCCTTGTAGAACTTGAATGGATTATCTTTTTACCCTAAACTATACTTTACAGCTCTTTGGATACCTCAACAACAAGAAATACTTTTCAAAGAACATTTCACGGCAAGTTACCTTATTAATGTCACTCCTAAACCCATTTTCCAACTTGAAGTACTTATCTTTCTCACTCATAATTACACTTTACAGTTTCTTGTATACCTCAACACTAAGAAATACTTTTAAAATACGTTTTCAGAGAAATCGACTTTCTTAATGTCACTCCTAAGACACTTTTCCAGAGTGAAGTAAGTATATTTTTCACACAAAACTACACTCTAAAGCTTTATGGATACCTCAACATCAAGAAATACTTTTCAAAGGCCATCTCAGAGCAAGTTACTTTCAAAATGCCCCTCCTAAACCCATTTTCTATCTTTAAGTACTTATCTTTTCACCCACAACTATTCAGTAGGTAGATTGAACTTTTCTTCTCTTATGTATGAAAATTAAATATTGAACAGGAACTTTTTATGAGCAGTGAAAACATTCACTAGTATGGTAATACTTTTTCTATCTTCCTTATGAAATTTTGATTTGAATTTTAACGTTCTTTTTGTCTTTGTGAAATAAGGAAATCAAGTAGTCAATTTTTATTTTCTCTGGTGAAATTAGCATTGAAGTGTGTTCTTTGGTAAACTTCAGAAGAGAAATTTAACTTTTCTTCACTTCTTTGAGAAAATTTTAAATTGAAAAAGAACTTTTTATCTTCCTGTAAAATATTCCCAAGTATGGTGTTACTTTTTATATCTAACATCGAAAAATTAGAATTGAATTTTAAATTTCATTATGTGTTTGTGAAATAAAGAGCTGGAGTGTAAGATTTATGTTTTCTCTGGAGAACTTATAATCGGAGTATGTTCTATGGTAAAATTTCGAAGAGATCATAAACTTTTCTTCACTTCGTTGAGAAAATTTGGAACATTATTTTAAATTTTTTCATCCCTTTGAGAAAAATCTGAACCAAAGTGGAAAATTTTTATATTATTGGGAAAAATGTAATTTATTAAAAACTAATTTCTTTTTCATTTGCGAAATTGGGTGAAAAAGATAAGTACTTCAAGTTGCAAAATGGGTTTAGGAGGGACATTAAGAAAGTAACTTGCTCTGAAATGGTCTTTGAAAAGTATTTCTTAGTGTTGAGGTAACCAAAATGTTGTAAAGTACAGTTGTGGATGAAAAAAATAAGTACTTCAAGTTGAAAAATGGCTTTAGGAGGGACATTAAGAAAGTAACTTGCTCTGAAATGGTCTTTGAAAAGTATTTCTTGGTGTTGAGGTATCCAAAAAGCTTTAAGGTCTAGCTGTGGTGAAAAAGATAGGTACTTCAAGTTGGAAAATGGGTTTAGGAGATACATTAAGAAAGTAACTTGCTCTGAAATGGTCTTTGAAAAGTATTTTTTTGTGTTGAGGTATCCAAAAAGTTGTAAAGTATAGTTGTGAGTGAAAAGGTAAGTACTTCAAGTTAGAAAATGGGTTTGGGAGTGACACTCAGAAAGTAGCTTGCTCTGAAGTGGTCTTTGAAAAGTGTTTCTTGATTTTGAGGTATCCAAAAAGCTGTAGAGTGTAGTTGAGGGTGAAAAATATAAGTGCTTCAAGCTGGAAAATGGTCTTGGGATTGTCATGAAGAAATTAACTTGCTATTAATTGGTCATTGAAAAGTATTTCTTGGTGCTGAGGTATCCAAAAAGCTGTAAAGTTTAATTGTGAGTGAAAAGATAAGTACTTAAAGGTGCAATATGTGTTTAGGAGGGACATTAAGAAATTAACTTTTTCTGAAATGACTTTTTAAAAATATTCTTTTGTGTTGAGTTGTACGAATCTGTAAAGAATAGTTTACTGTGAAAAAGATAGTTACTTCAAGTTAGAAAATGGGTTTAGGATAGACATTAAGTAAGTAAACTGATCTGAAATGGTCTTTGACAAGTATTTCCTATTGCTGGGTTAACCAAAAAAGCTGTGAAGTAAAGATGTAAGTGAAAAAGATCATTACTTCAAGTTGGAAAATAGGTTTAGGAGGGACATTAAGAAAGTAACTTGCTCTGAAATGGTCTTTGAAAAGTATTTCTTGGTGATGAAGTAACCAAAATGCTGAAAACTAATATTGTGGGTGAAAAATGTAAGTACTTCGAGTCTGAAAATGGGTTTAGAAGGGAAATTAAGAAAGTAACTTGCTCTGAAATTGTCTTTGAAAAGTATTTCTTGGTTTTGAGGTATCAAAAAAGATTCAAAGTATAGTGGTGGGTTAAAAGATAAGTACTTCAAGATAGAAAATGGGTTTAGGAGGGACATTAAGAAAGTAACTTGCTCTGAAATGGTCTTTGAAAAGTATTTCTTGATGTTGAGGTATCCAAAAAGCTGTAAAGTATAGTTGTGGGTGAAAAAGACAAGTACTTCAAGTTGGAAAATGGTTTAGGAGTGATATTACGAAAAGTTAATTGCTCAGTAATTGTCTTTGAAAACTATTTTCTTGGTGTTGAGGTATCCAAAAAGCTGTAAATCATAGTTGAGGGTGAAAAACATAAGCACTTCAAGTTTGAAAATGGGTTTAGGAGGGACATTACGAAGGTGAGTTGCCCTGAAATGATCTTTGAAAAGTATTTCTTAGTGTTGAGGTATCCAAATAGCTTTAAAGTATAGTTTGGGGTAAAAAGATAAGCGCTTCAAGTTCGAAAATGGGTCTAGGAGGGACATTAAGAAAGTTACTTGCTCTGAAATGGTCTTTGAAAAGTATTTCTTTGTGTTGAGGTAACCAAAAAGCTGTAAAGTAAAGTTGTGGGTGAAAAAGATAAGTAATTCAAGTTGGAAAATGGGTTTAGGATGGACATTAGGAAAGCAACTTGTTCTGAAGTGACTTTTGAAAAGTATTTCTTGGTGTTGAAGTATCCAAAAAAGCTGTAAAGTATAGTTGTGAGTGAAAAATATAAGTAATTCAAGTTGGAAAATGGGTTTAGGATGGTAATTACGAAAGCAACTTGTTCTGAAATGGTGTTTGAAAAGTATTTCTTGGTGTTGAGGTATCCAAAAAGCTGTAAAGTATAGTCGTGGTGAAAAAGATAAGTGCTTCAAGTAGGAAAATGGATTTAGGAGTGACATTAAGAAAGTAACTTGCTCTGAAATGGTCCTCGAAGAGTATTTCTTGGTGTTGAGGTATCCAAAAAGCTGTAAAGTGTAGTTGTGGGTGAAAAAGATAAGTACTTATAGTTGGAAAATGGGTTTTTGAGTGAAAGTAATATTGTAAATTGCTCTGAAATGGTCTTTGAAAACTATTTCTTTGTGTTGAGGTATCCAAAAAGCTGTAAAGTATAGTTGTGAGTGAAAAAGATAAGTACTTCAAGTTGGAAATGGATTTAGGAGTGACATTAAGAAAGTAACGTGCTCTGAAATGGTCTTTGAAAAGTATTTCTTGATGTTGAGGTATCCAAAAAGCTGTAGAGTATAGTTGAGGGTGAAAAAGATAAGTACTTCAAGTTGGAAAATGGGTTTGGGATGGTCATTAAGAAAGTAACTTGCTCTGAATTAGTCTTTGCAATGTATTTCTTTGTGTTGAGGTCTCCAAAAAGCTGTAAAGTATAGTTGTGAGTAAAAAAGATAAGTACTTCAAGTTGGAAAATGGGTTTAGGAGTGACATTAATAAAGTAACTTGTTCTGATATGTTCTTTGAAAAGTATTTTTTGGTGTTAAGATATCCCAAAGGCTGTAAAGCATAGTCGTGGTGAAAAAGATAAGTACTTAAAGTTGGAAAATGGGCTTAGGAGGGACATTAAGAAAGTAACTTTTTCTGAAATGGTCCTTAAAAAGTATTTCTTGGTGTTGAGGTATCCAAAAAGCTGTAAAGTGTAGTTGCGGGTGAAAAAGATAAGTACCTCAAGTTGGAAAATGGGTTTAGAAGGGATATTAGGAAAGCAACTTGTTCTGAAAATATATAATAAAGCCATAAAAAAGTATTAAAAAATGGAGCGGGGGCTCTTGGGGGGGCCCGGGGAGGGCGTTTGGGGATCCGGGGGCCCTTGAGGGCCGAATGGTCCTTTGGGAGCCCGGTGGACCTTTGGGGACCGGGGGAGGGCCTTTGGGGGTTCGGGGCCCTTTGGGAGCCTGGGGGGCCTTTAAGGATCAGGGGAGGGCCTTTGGGGATCCGGGGGAGGGCCTTTAGGGGTCTGGGGGGCCCTTGAGGGCCGAATGGTCCTTTGGGAGCCCGGTGGACCTTTGGGGACCGGGGAGGGCCTTTGGGGGGCCCGGGAAGGGCCTTTTGGGGGCTGGGGGGGGCCCTTGAGCGCCGATTGGTCCTGTGGGAGCTTGGTGGACCTTTGGGGACCGGGGGAGGGCCTTTGGGGGCCCAGGGAGAGCCTTTGGGGGTCTGTGGGCCCTTTGGGGGCTTGGGAGCACCCTTGAGGCCCGGGAGCTTCCTTCGGGGTTGAGGTTGGGGGATGGGAACCCTTTGGGGTTGGGGTGGGGGGAGCGAAACCCTTTGGGGTTGGGTTAGGGGGATCGGAACCCTTTGGGGTTGGGGTAGGGGTATCGGAGCCCTTTGGGGTTGGGGTAGGGGACCTCACGGCACTGGTAAAATATAACATCTGTATTATATCGATCACAGAGTTTTGCCCTAAAATTCCCTTCTAAAATCATCTTTTAAATTATCTTTTAAAATGTCTCTAACTGTTTCGCCGAAATAATTCCCTAAAATGGTTAAAACGGTTTCGCCCGAATAATCCCGAAACGTAATTTCAGCTAGTTCCTTTTGTTTTGGCATCTCTGCGCTGTCGCATTTCAATTTACTTGGAATCTTGATTCCCGCGCTAAAACAATTCATCGCTAGGATCTAAACGTTCCCTCAGAAACAGTTCCCCTTAGAAACAACAAATTAATTCCCCTTTCGTGAATCAATTCTCTTTAGAAACAACAAATTAATTCCCCTTCCATGTCAATCAATCAATCATGACATCATCTGTCATGTGTGATCGAAACTTTGCCCCGGAAACATTCTCTTTGAAAATAAATCAAAGACATTAATTAACTTGACGTCATCTTTCAGACATTAATTAACCTTGCCCGGAAACAATTTGATTAATGACTCAATAATCCATTAATGCGATAAAATTCCTGTTTTTTCAAATTCTCACTGACAAAAACCATAAAAACAGAAAAAAATGTGACAAAATTCCTGTTTTTTCAAATTCTAACTGACAAAAAACCTAAAAACATCCATAAATATGTCAAAATTCTTGTTTTTTTCAAATTATCAAAGAAAAAATACATAAAAACATCAATAAATGTGACAAAATTCCTGTTTTTCAAATTCTCACTGACAAAAACTATAAAACATCCATGAAAAACATCAAATAAATCGACCAACACACATAACCATCCATGAAAACATCCATAAATGTGACACAAATCCTGTTTTTTCATTCTCACTGGCAAAAACCATGAACCACGTGGTTCTATGTCCATATATGGTGTGCTGACACGAGTAGCACCCCCTCCTCTACTTCTATATCATTCTCATTTTGAATTTAGAAAATATTAAATGTGATTGTTTTGTTTTAAGCATGTTTCATGTCATTCGAAGACATGTTAAAAAAAGTTGAAAAAATATATCATATTAAAAAAATAATAAAAAAAAGTTAAAAAAAACTTCAAAAAAAAGTATAAAACATGGGGGGGAGGGACCTAAAAGAGTGGGGAGGGGCCCCTTGGAGGTTGAGGATAGGGGACCTTTGGAGGTTGAGGTCCTTGGTGGTTAGGGTCATTGGTGCTTACGATCCTTGACGGTGCATACTCATAATCGTTTCACTGCTTGATTTCCAAGGATTTCTAAGGATTGTTCTGAATTTCTTTATTAAAATTCTTTTCTTGGCATCTACATCTCTATTAGTATCATTTTTTAGTATACTAGAATATTATAGCATATGTTATAATGACAACACTGTACAAACGGTACTTGTTTATTTTAAAGAATACATCTGATAAGTAAAGCTAGGTCGAATCACAAGGCCACTTTATCATCGTCAACCATTTCCATAGATTGATGCTATTCCAAATTTATTATAAATAGCCTATGAGTTAACAACCCCTTCCGGGTTACCTTAACTGGTAGTCAGTTTCACTCTTTTTTAACCACCTTCATACAATCCAATCACCAATTAAGATCAAACTCACCCCTTTTACTCAATCACCAATTAAGATCATTTATATACTCCAATTCGCAAATGCTATACCTTTTTTCGCAAATAGAGTTATTTTTTGGTAAATGATTTAACACCATATGCCATCAATTCTAAACAAGATGCAAGGTACCTCCAGCCTAGAGGTTATTAGTGTTTGACAATTTTTTACTCAGAATTATGTACGGCTTGGCTGTATCTTTAGTAAAAACATTATTCATACGAAAAAATATGATTATCTAACCCTACAACTGAAACCAATATTTTTTTTTACAGAAGGCTCAATGCCTCAGGCGTAAGTTTGATATTGCGTACATGCACACTACTCTCGCTCTTTACGCTGAGGTTTTTTATTTTTTTTTTAAATAAAGTTGTGTGACAGATTCAAACTTTAGCGTAAAGAGCGAGGTATTGAGGAGGGGACAGCCCCTTTCATATACGGAATAATCTCTGTTCGTTTTAAGTTTTAATGTCTCTCCTTACTTTCAATTAAAAAAAACTTATTTTTATTTAGCCACTGAATGTTTTTGAATTAATACAGCTTTGATTTTGGCTCACCGTACATGAATGATTAAAACGAAATTTGCATATTAATTTTACTTTTTTGGCTAAGTAGCATTCTCGAAATTTTGTTCTGACGTCACTTACGAATTAACTTACGCAACGAACTTCTATATTCGAATGTTTTATTACATATATTAGGGAGTTTGCCCCCTAGTCGATACCTTGCTCTTTACGGTAAAGTTCGAATTTTGTTCGAATCACAAAGGCCGGTTAATTAGAATAGATAGCTTTTTTTAAACTACTAAAAAAAACTTTAGCGAAAAGGGCGAGGTACTGACTAGGGGGTGAACCCCGTCATATACAGAATAATTTCTGTTTGTTTTACGTTTTAATGTTGCTCCTTACTTTCAGTTGAAAAAACTAGTTTTTTTTTTATTTAATTTCTGATCGTTTTTTAAATAATGCCGGGGAATCTGGCGCCCCCTTCATAAAAATGTCCCTTCCCCCAAGGAAACATCCTCCATGGAAGGATCCTCTCCCGTAACCTCCTCCTCCAACACCCCCCCCCCATCAGAAAAAAAATCCCTCCTGAAACGTCTTTATACTTCCCATTAACCAATACTCTATGTAAACAATGGACAAAGTTCATAACTTACAGCCCTTCCCCCAGGAACGGTGGGGGATGAAGTCATCCTCAAAGACATATTTATTAGATTTTCGACTATGCTGAACAAAATAGCCATCCCAAAATTTTGATTGGGGGACTTTGGGAAAAAATGAGCGTGGGAGGGGGGCTAGCTGCCCTCTAATTATTTTGGTCACTTAAAAAGGGCACTAGAACTTTTAATTTACGTTCAAATGAGCCCTCTTACGATATCCTAGGACTACTGGATCGAAACAATCACCCCTGGAAAAAAAAAAATAAACACGCATCCGTGATCTTTCTTCTGACAAAAAATACAAAATTCCACATTTTTGCAGATAGGAGCTTGAAACTTCCGCAGTAGGGTTTTCTGATACGCTGAATCCGATGGTATGTTTTTCCTTAAAGATCTATGACTTTTTGGGGGTATTTCCCCCTTTTTTCAAATTTTCTCAGACGCGTAACTTTTGATGGGTAAAACTTATATATTCGAAATCAGCATAAAAATCTGATTCTATTGATGTATTTATGGGTATCAAAATTCCGGTGATTAGAGTTTCGGTTACTATTGAGCCGGGTCGCTCCTTACTTACAGTTCGTTACAAACGAACTGTTTGAAAACTATGATGCAGGTATATATTAATTAAATATTTAATGCATAGAGGTGGTTACGTTTTGTATTTAATGTAATGCGTTCTGGGCGGCCTGCTTTCCATAATTCTCTGTTGTAGTTTCATAATTTTGTAACTAAAGTCTTATATTTTCATTATATTTTGGTATATTTTATTATGATTAACCTAACTTCACTTCTTGAGCGTGCTCGGGATAATACACAAGTACCTGATTTTGAAACCAATAAAAATTAGTGTTTTGCAAGTTCCTGAGTAAAGTGGGAAAACATCCGATTATTATTATTATTATATATTATTATTATATAAATAGCGACGCAGACCACACTGCCTTTTTATCATAAACAAAAAGTAAAACAATAGGGAATTTTTTTTATATAAGACAGTGGAATGCAACTAAAATATTTTCAAAACAGCCCTAGCATCATTAGTTCAAGGAAGTTCAACCAGGACTTGTAAATCAAGCGGAGTGAAATGAAAATATTTCAAAAATGAAGTGGAATAAGAAATATTTACAGACTAGCTCTTAAAGCTAATTAAATAAAAAAAAACACGTTTTTTTTACTGAAAGTAAGGAGCAACATTAAAACTTAAAACGAACGGAAACTATTCCGTATATGAAAGGGGCTGTCCCCTCCTCAACGCCTAACTCTTTACGCTAAAGTTTTTTATTGTTTTAAAACATAAAGTTGTGACACAGAGTCAAATTTTAGCGTAAAGAGCGAGGCGTTAAGGAGGGGACAGCCCCTTTCATATACGGAATAGTTTATGTTCGTTTTAAGTTTTAATGTCGCTCCTTACTTTCAGTTAAAAAAAACTTGTTTTTTTTATTTAATTTCTGTACGTTTTTGAATTAATGCAGCTTTGATTTTTGCTCACCGTAAATGAATAATTAAAACGAAATTTGCACATTAATTTTCTTTTTTTTTTGCCTAAATGGCTTTCTCGAAATTTTGTTCTGACATAACTTACAAATTAAATTACGTAACGAATTTCTATATTCGTATGTTTTTATTATAAATAAAAGTTCAAATAGGGATAAAATCCTTTTAATAGACAGTGATGATCATAACAGTGATAGAAATTAACAAAAATACCAGATATTTCGGTCACATATACAGTGACCGTCATCAGTAGTAAAACTATTTTAGTAGTCAATACCTCGCACTTTACGCTAAAGTTCGAATTTTGTTCGAATCACAAACCCCTGAATAACAAAAACCGATAATTAGAATAGGTAGCTCTTTTGAAAGTACTATAAAGCACTTTAGCGTAAAGAGCGAGGGATTGACTGGGGGGTGAACCCCTCATATACGTAATAATTTCTATTCAATTAAATTTTTAATGTTGCTCCTTACTTTCAGTTGAAACAAAACTTGTTTTGTTCTTTAATTTCTGATCGTTTTTTTAAAATAATGCTGGGAAACCCGGCGCCCCCTTCATAGAGACGTCCCTTCCCCCAAGGAAACATCCTCCCCCAGAACTCCCTACTCTGACCCCCCCCACCAGAAAAGAATCCCTCCTGAAAACGTCTGTATACTTCCCAATAACCAATACTATTTGTAAACAATGGGCAAAGTTTATAACTTGCTGCCCTTCCCCCGGGAGCTTTGAGGGATTAAGTCATCCTCAAAGACATATTTATAAGATTTTCGACTATGCTGAATAAAATGGCTATCTCAAATTTTGACTGAGTGACTTTTGGAAAAAAATGAGCGCGGGAGGGGGCCAAGCTGCCCTCAAATTTTTTGGGTCACTTAAAAAGGGCACTAGAACTTTTAATTTCCGTTCGAATTAGCCTTATCACGATATTCTAAAACTACTGGATCAATACGATCACCCCTGGGGAAAAACAACAACAACAACAAAACAAACAAATAAACACGCATCCGTGATCTTTCTTCTGGCAAAAAATACAAATTCCAAATTTTTGCAGATAGGAGCTTGAAACTTCTATAGTCGGGTTCTCTGATACACTAAATCTGATGGTGTGATTTTCATTAAGGTTCTGTGACTCATAGGGATTGTTACCTCTTTTTTCAAAAACAGGTCAAATTTTCTCTGGCAAGTAGTCATGGGTGGACAAGATTAGACCTGACAGAGGGTTTATATGTAGAATCAGCGAAAAAATATTAACTCTCCGATACATCTCTTAATATCAAAATTCGTTTTTTAGAGTTTCGGTTACTATTGAGCCGGGTCACTCCTTACTTACAATTCGTTACCACGAACTGTTTAATCTGGCCTTTTTGGCAGCCACCCTAGAAGGTCTATTCGTAACAGGTTGAGTGGAATTGT
Source organism: Artemia sp. Qi Xiang Cuo (assembly GCF_049724085.1). NCBI lineage: Eukaryota > Metazoa > Arthropoda > Branchiopoda > Anostraca > Artemiidae > Artemia > Artemia sp. Qi Xiang Cuo. Next base: position 42,500,314 of record NC_142806.1, read on the forward strand.
TTACTGTTTTTTTTATATTTAGTTAAATTATTTCTAATTAAATTTGTATATAAGGCATTAAGCGAACATTCCCCCAAGTACCTATTTAAAGAAGTATTACTATTTTTTTGATCCTAATTTCAATTGCCTCTCGAACAAGCTGTTTTATGCATAAATCATTGCTAATAAGGGAAGTTTCTTCTAAAAGCATTATATGGCTAGGATTATCAAAGATATTACTGCTTTGAGCAGAATCAAAATAAATATTCGTATTATTAGAATTTAAAGCTTTAATTATGTCATCTTTGGGCTGTTGTTGTCTCAACGATTGAATTTTAATTTAAGTTCTCTTATATTTGCATTTTCTTCATTTGTTTTTGCTAAGCACGGTCCTTGGATATAGGGTCGAAATATTCGTTCAAAGCTGCGTTCATACATATATATATATATATATATATATATATATATATATATATATATATATATATATATATATATATATATATATATATATATATATATATATATATATATATATATATATATATATATGTATATATATTGAAAATCCCCTATTGTTCTACTTGTTGTTTATTATTATTATTATAATATATTATTATTATTTTATATTATTTTATTATATATTATATATATTATTTTTTTCAAAGTCGATTCGACAATGAGCGTAAAGTTACTGACTAATACAAAATAATAAACGATGATAATTCAAACAATTCTTTCACAGCTAAGATGAATAGAACTAAAACCAAGGGCCCATGTCTCTTCATTGCAGCAATGTTACAATTAGAACAGAAAAGAAAGAATACGAAAACAATAATTAATCATTTGAAAAAAGCAAACTGATATTTACTGAGTCATTTAAAATACACTTTTCGTTTGTCGGGCCGAACAGAGACAACAATGAGGTTTGAAGAAGTAAACGATGATATTCATCCCCAGAAGACCACAAGCTGGGAACAACACCTGTTTTAAGGCTTCTCAAAATGTGACAAAAGATCTGATCTAGACCTACTGAAGACCAGAACAAATTAGCCGTGTATACAAGCAGGCAGATAATGGTGACGAAATAGTTTCAGTGATAGATTCATCATGAACAATAACGATTTTATGATACATATTGATATCAGAACTTTTCATAGATTACAGTTGCGCAAAATGCAACTGGCTGTCAGTCAGGCTCCTATATACAGATTTTCCTCTATTGAAATGTAAATTTTGATATAGGGAGGACAATCCCGAAAAGAAGACAAATGTCATGAAAGATAAAGATTAGGTATTATCCAATTATGCGGGCCTCTCTGAAAAGTCAAGTTTGGTTAATGCTAATGAAATAAAATAAAATAGGATGTATATATAACAGTTTAGAAACAAATTTGGGCTATATATGGTACTTGTGCATTATACCCACTCTTTTTATATCTCAAAGTCAAGACGCGTTGAAGAAACCCGTTTTTACGACTCTATTCAACACACTGCTGTAGATGTATAGCATGGTTTTAATTGCGTATACGATATTTAAAGTGTTGTTTTTTGTTGTTTTTTTTTGGGGGGGAGGTACCTAGGTTAGGCTAGGTTACGTATTTAATATATGCTATGCTTCCCCCTCCCCATAATATGCAAATATATAGCCCAAATTTGTTTCTAAACTATTATATAGTCATCCTATTTTATTTTATTTCATTAGCATTAACCAAACTAGCAGTAAATAAAAGAGTGAGTATAATGCACAAGTACCCTATATATTTGCACATTAGGGGGTGGGGGGGTGTTGGGTAAAGCATTGCATATATTAAATACGCAACCTAACCTAACCTGGGTACCTTATTCCCCCCCCCCTAAACCGCCAAAAAACTACTGTTTATTATCGTATACGCAATGAAACCTTGCTAGGATTGCCTGCTCTATAACAGTTAAGACGTCAAAAACGAGTTTTATCACTGCCTACTCTATAGTGATTAACCCGAGAGGCCCGCATAATGGGATAGTAGGCTACCAAAAATTATCGCGGAAAGCTTGATACTTCTAAATTTTGAGGAGGAAAGGGGTTGGATTGTCTCTTCCCCTGCTTACTTGCCTGATGTCAATGCTTAAGGGTAAGATAAGATAAGATAAGTTTTATTCTTCATTATATACACATATAATATTACATGTTATTAATCCCTCAAAGGCTCATTGGCCTGTACAAAGAGGGACGACATATGAATTACATACTCAGAGATAAAAAACAAAAGAAAATTTAAAATGATCACTTACTCACATATGAAGGAGAAGAAAAGAAAATATAGATAAACTGGAAACTATAGAAAAAATTAGAATAAATAAACTAAATTTATTAATTATATTAAATAGACTCACAAAAAAAAAAAAAAAAAAAAAAAAAAAAAAAAAAAAAAAAAAAAATTATTATTACTATAAGCGAATCCCTATCGTCGAAACAGAATTATGTGTATAGTCAGGTAAAACCAACATCATAATAGCTGTTACGATATTATTCATAACTCTTATCCAAAATATTAAAAAATCAAAACTTAAGCCATGTACAGCCCTTTTAGCTTGTATTTAAAACTATATAAATTCCAATTCAATCAACTCTGCTTATTTCTGAGGCTAGGTAGCAAAATTGAGGTTTATGGGTTAATTCAGTCATAAGGCTTATAATAATTGGACTGTAATAAAATGGTGCGAAAGCAATAAAATTTAACCCGTCTTCATGAATGCTACTCCTTAGTAAACTATACAAGTTTCAGCAATAAATATTGATAGTCATACCTGAGGTCTGGGAGTCATAGCGCAGAGAAGACCACCATAAAACAAAACTAAACATTCAGTGGACATCAACTCCACAAAAAAACAAAATAAAAAACAACAGCAACAATTAAAAAAAAAAAAAAAAAAAAAAATTATTCAGTTTGATTCTTAACTAAATGGTCCTTAAGAATCCTCTTGAAAGTGCCAAACGAGTGGCATTTCTGTACTGAAGAAGGCAGGGAGTTCCAAACTTGATGACAAGCGATGAGGGGATTGAAATCTGACCGCACAGTGGGAGTAGAAGGAATGCAGATATTATGTGACGAACGAAGGTTATATGGAGCTGAATCAGAAATAAACTGAGGAGTTTTTTGAAGAGATTTTGGAAGATTGCCATGAAGCTGATGAAAAACAAAAGAAGCACAAGAAAGAATGTAGACAGACTGTAGATTTAGAAGGGGTCTTGGTGAAGAACGGTTGGTGACAATACCCTGAGGCGGTGTTTTATCATAATTGACATAAAGCGACTGCAGTGTAGAAGGAAAAGTAGACATCGATACTATGGGGCAATGAGAGACATATGACTGGACAAGGCAGAAAAAAAGAAGCTTCAGAATAGATCCAGGAAAGGTGTGTTTGAGTTTTCAAATGACACCCAAACTCCGTGAAACCTTAACCCTAATCATGCCTATATGGTATCTAAATGAAAGTTGTTCATCAAACAGGATACCCATGATGCGAACAAACCGATTCTCTGGTGTGCATAAGAAGCATTGTGATGTATGAAGCTGTGTCAGTTGATGGACAGGTACATTGATTTAAGAACAAATTAGAAAATGTGACTTGGCAACATTCAAGGCCAAGAACTTTGCCTCAAACCATGAAATTACTCTCTCAAATATTGCCACCAGAATAGATCTGACATCACATTCCGTCCTCCCTAAAGTCCCAAAAGGCAAAATAAGAATCACCCAGTAGATTGCTTCTTGCACACCGAAGTGCGGACAAAACGAAGAAGGCAAAAAGTTAAAATTTTCAAACAGTTCGAGGTGTAACGAACTGTAAGTAATAAGCGATTCGGCCCAATAGCAACCAAAACCCTAAAAAACAGAACTTTGATAACAATGGATACATTAGAAGAATAACTTTTTATGCTAATTCCAAATATGTAATATTCAGTAAGTTTGCCTGAAATTTGCCTGGGAAAATTTGCCTGAAATTCGAAAAATAGGGGAAATACCCCAAAAAGCCAAGAAATCTTAATGAAAATCGCACCATCAGATTCAGCGGATTAGAGAACCCTAACTTATAGGTTTCAAGCTCCCGTTTGCGAAAATGTAGATTTTTTTGCAAGGAGAAAGATGGCTGATGCGTGTCGAACGTCATCGTGTCAAACCAATGACCCTAGAAAATTGGAAGAGGGCTCATTCGAGCGAAAATTAAAAGTTCTGGTGTCCTTTTTAAGTGACCAGCCTTTTTAGGGGACCCCTGGGCTCTCCCCTCCAGAATTCTCACTTCTTATTCAATTTTCAAATAAAATGTTTTTTTTTTCTAATTATCTCTCCTGTCGAACGTCATCGTGTCAAACCAATGACCCTAGAAAATTGGAAGAGGGCTCATTCGAGCGAAAATTAAAAGTTCTGGTGTCCTTTTTAAGTGACCAGCCTTTTTAGGGGACCCCTGGGCTCTCCCCTCCAGAATTCTCACTTCTTATTCAATTTTCAAATAAAATGTTTTTTTTTCTAATTATCTCTCCTGGAAAATTTCTGCGTACGCACCAGCCATGCAGACCATCTAACGCAACAAAGATTATACGCTTTTTAAGTCAATATTGAGTCACATTTGCTCAATATTGCCGAGCATTACTAACTCAAGAAAACTTTTAGCCAAGGACGCCATTTGAGAGAGAGAGGGAGTCGACTATCCCCTGACTTTTTTGAAGCGGCTAAAAAGTGTAAAATTAACGCCTTTATAACAGCAAACAGGGCAATCCCTGGTAACAGGGAGCATCTTACCCCTCTCTAATATTTTCATGACGTGGTTTTCTTACCAGGCCTAAATCCATGATTCTGGCTCGCGGAGGGGTGACTATGGAAAAAGGTCTTGGCAGGCTTAGAAAACCAACAAATGTATATATTTTTATTTAAGTTTCTATATTTTGGGAGACGGGGAGCTGGGTCAAACCACTTCACCAACTGGTTATGACACTGTTTCCAACTGAATATAGGCAGAAAGTTACTTTGTAATTTCAGACGACCTTTAAAGAAGAAAAATTATCATCTGGAATTAGTTCTGGTGACTTATTCGGTAACCATGACGTGATTACGAGTATGACTAAATAAACTAATCACGCAGTTTTTAAGCTGAACACCATGAATAATTTGCGGTATTTAATATCAACGTTGATAATGTTAAAGGCAGGACGGGAATATTCAAGGTATACAAGTTGATATTAAAGGAAAAAGATTAACTACAGTCTCATGTAGTTTGCTTTTTTTAATTACCCCCTCCCCCCTCCGTGTTTTAGGTTGCACCAAGCTCGTATGAACAAGTGAATTATGTAGAAATTATACTGAGTTATGAGGAAGTTAAGAAATTTCAGAGGCTTGGCCCGGATGCCCTTCTAGGGTACCTGTCTGTTGGCAAATCTTACTAATATTAATATTAATTACTTGGGAACAAAAGAGTAACTCAAGAAAACCATTGGTGTCAAGGGTGCAGTGGCATTATCCACGGAAACTTAGGAGGGAGGGCAATTGTTTTCACTGAAACTACCAAAAAAGGGCATTTTTCAATGAAAAATTCCCCCAAAAAGACATCTTTCAGAATTTAGGGAGAGAAAAATCCAGGAAGGGTATGCCCCCTCCTCCAATTGCCACGACCACAGGGGTGTCCCCATGGGAGGGATAGAAGTTTTTTCCCATGAAGAATAATCTTTTGTTGAACCTTACTCTCCTCGAAAATTAATGGGGACTTTTCCCCCTGCCCTGATAATATATATGTGCGTGCTTTTATTTAGCTTTGATTAAACATACGGTGCAAAAGATTTGGATATACTTTATAGATAGAACAGCTTTGACCCGCATTATAATATTTCAGACGCTTTGATCTTGCAATTAGAACCTGCACCCTTATAATAGAATGCAACATCAACGAAGCTCTTTTCAAAACCGTTTTTCAACCTCAATAAGAGTCCTATATATCTAGAAAACATCAATTAATAGTTCCCAGAAGACAGGTTAAACTGTATAACAAGGACTCAAGTTTCAAACCAAGGGAAAAGGATCATCATTAATCATTGGCAACATTTATCTGTTTCTTTTCAAGAAGACTATTTTAGCCACACTGGAATTTCGGGTTCATTACCCGTTGAACTTTTTCCAACCTCCTATTCCTTCCATCATCAAGCCCGTAATGAATATCCTTTGCAAATGAAAGCCAGGAAAAAAAAAGATTGTGGTGCTTCGTGTGGTGGCAAGTCTGATTAATATCAAGCCGATACTGACTCCGACTCATCAATCACTTGTATGACAACTCCGATGATTTAGATGATACTTTAGTCGGGTATGATAATTGGTTTTGTGCGTAGAAATTTTCTTCAGTATGGGGAAGATAAGATTTTAAGAGGATGTACCATACAATAATGGCTTCTTTGTTTATCCCACTAGAACGAACGATTCGGTTTTCTATATTTAACCAGAAATCCGATGCAGGAGCTAACAAATTGCTCCTATGACTAATGCCGAGTTTATAAACGTTGCCAAGCATAAAAAGGGGGGATTTTAATTGAGCCATGGGAAATACTTACCTGGGGTCATGCATGTAAGCAAGACCCTCCCTCCTAAACTCTCATTATTATTTTGATTTCTCCATATTTTGTATAAGTCACTGTAACTTATCTTTTTTCAATTGTTACCACCTTCCTCATATAAGTTTCACTTCGAGGCTGTGAACAGTGTATAAGATCGCTTAAAAAAATATAGGATACTACTGACGATAAATAAATAAATACACGGGGAGAAGAAGCCAGTATAAATACAAAATAATCTTGGGTTAGACACAAATTGAGGCTAAGAAACAAAAAAAAAAACAAGAGTGAAAAAAGCTAATTTTTAAACCCAATTTTCAAAAGCCTTTGCGCAGTAGCAAAGCAAGAAAGGAATACAAGGGGAATACAAATTGTAAATACAAATTGTTGACAGAATTTGGAAGAAATACACAATATATAAGAGACTTTCTAAATTATGTAGTCAGGATTGAAAATGCCAAGAACAGTAAAAGAAAAAGAAACTGAGTAAATATTCACTCTGCAACAGAACATGATAAACCTGCTACCCAGTGGGGAAAATATCAAGTTTTTTAAATAAAATATCCTACGGTAATTGTAAGATCATGTCTGAGCAAGTTCGAACACCGTCACCCTGAAGTAGCTGATCATTTCCCCCTGCACTGAATTATCACTAGTCTTCGCAAATGCACAAGCCTATAGCATCTTATTAGGAAGTGTCCGATCCCGTCTCTTGTCCACAAGCAAGTTTGTAAGCCGTTCTATAAATCCATCGTTTCAAGCTTTTTACGAACTCAGATACAGAATCACAGATGCTTAGGAAGCACAGGCTCAGTTGCAGGGCAGGGGTGTTTGTCCAGGCCCCAAATTGACACTATGTTTGTGAGTGAAATGAAGAGATATCACCTATGCAAATAAGACGGATATACGGATCATATGTAAAAGATTCCTGTCCACACGTCCATGATCTGGGATGCAACTTCTCGCGTCGATCTGGCGGTTAATACTGTTTCAACAGAATGGAATACCACCATTTTTGAGCCTTCATTATGCGATATGGTAGCATTTTGGAGGAGGAGCGGTTGTTCCTTGATTTCCAAATTCGTAAAATTCAGGCGTGTGCGCAAGGGTATCCCACCCCAGTCCACATTCAAAACATGGAGTTCCTGTTTGTCACCATATTGCCCATGCTTGATTATAATTGTACATAGTTTGCTTTGTTTTTGCTATTTTTACGAATTGGAGTTACCTTAAAAAAAAAACAGGTACGCACGCAGGATGTTTTTTTGTAGGGAGGGGGCAATTAAAAAAAATCAATAAATTTGAATAAAGAATGTTTATAAATTTGGAAAAATATAGAATCTTGGGGGTCCGAGGGTCCCACTCTGCGTATGTCCCTGTAAAATACACTCTCAAGATTAGTTCCCGCACATACAGGCTTGACAAAGGGGTAATAAAAATCGATGTTTTTGCAATCTATAAGAATGTTCAAAACTGTCGATGTCCCAGATTCACCTCAAATGTGCCTGAAGTTAAATGACCCGTGAAAACGAAGAAAAAATGTCCCTGCCTTCTTCGTCCTAAATTCATAAGGTATAGTTTACCTTATGAATTCAACAACAGTAGGTAAGCCATAAGATATTATTATATTATAGTGTACTTGTATGAAATAGCCCCTACCGCTCAAGTTGTTCATTCATTGACGCATTATAGAACCGGTTTTTTTTCGGTAGTTTCTTTCAGCTTAGCGTGAGACAAGACAAAGAGAAGAAACAGAATAGATGGGAAATATATAATTTTGACTATTTACTCGGTTTGAACAACTCCCCCCCCCGAAACTTTTGACCGAGTCGAAAATTAGTAAAACCTAGGTAAAAATCAGTAAAATTAGTCGAAAACTGAGTCAAAAATTAGTAAACCCCACCCCTCCCCCGAAAAAAAAATCCTGGATCCACCTTTGGATCCTTGCCTTTTAAAGGATCGTGCTCATGGTTTTCAAGCTGTAAGGATAATTGATTTATACGAAATTTCGTTGTCACTGCAATCACAAGAAATTGAGGACGCTTATTTTAGTCTAAGCACATAAAAAGGACGAAACGCAAACTGTTCATACTTAAACACCAGTAATTAGGCTATCAGCAAAAAAATCTAATTGAAGCCAAAAGCGGATGAAATTGCAGATTTAATTTTTGTTTGGCAGTCAAATCGAAATTACATGTTTACACAACTCACAGACCAAATACAGAAGCGCCGTTGAAACAGACAAATAATTACTCATCGTTTTCCTCGCCTGTTTGAAGAAAAAAAAATTAAGTGCGAAATTACGGGGCTAAATGAGATGGCGCATTCAAAAATGCCAGAGATTTAATGCCCCTTTATTAAGCAGAAACGCTATTATTATTTCAAGCGTTACCTGGACTTGACTACACAATTATGTTTTTGTTAGTGAAAGTTCTTATGATAATAATACAGTTTTGTCAAAGACTTTTCAGAAATACGAGCAGATCTAATTCTTCAATGGGTAAATGTAGCTCGTGGCTACTACCAAAGGACTTGGGAATTAGATAAAAGCCATCCACACAGTGGGAAACGGGATATACACAAACAGGTATGGGTCCCAAAGGGGCCGAAACTATAAACCATATGCCATAGATGGTTAGTGGATATAGTTTTCTTGACACACAAGCTGATTGACAGTCTATAAAATTGTTGCCACAAGACCTGGCTAGGTGGCCATAGAATGTAAAAAAAACAAAAAGTGTGGCATCTTGCAAGTAACAATTGTTAAAGACTTTTCTACGCAGGAATAAATTTACCAACGCACACAGGAGTAAATCCTTGACATTTGAAGGGTGAGGTGGGTAGGTCAAAACCCCCCGCCCTTTCGCGTGTGCTTTCCGTCACACCGGAAGATATAAAAAAAAGTTCCAAAGCTGCCAGTAGCAGAATTCGACAGAATTCTAAAAGCTGTCGATCCTTTAGCAGCACAACTTGTGTTTTGACAGCTTTTCTTTGATCATAAAGGTAGTTTTACATGTAAAAATTGTATTTTCAGACAAAATCTGCCAACAAATTTGAAAACTGCCAAATAGCATTGCTACTTTGCTACCCCATTTTTTACACGGCTGCACACAGGGCTATGGTAGTAATTACGAGATTTTTCTTTTTATATACAATCAAGGTAAATTAAAAACCTACAGAATTTACGTTTCAAATTAAGAACATTAAAATTTGAAGAACCCTTCAACATTTCCGGTAAAGAAGTAAAAAAAATGTAGATTTTCCACAAATTAATATGGGATTTCTGTCCACTCTCGTAAGTGGGAATTTATTTCTGGTGAGGGAAAACTAAAAAAAAATAAAAAAAGGCAAAAATATATGGAAATTTAAATGTCTCCTTTTTCTCCCATCCTGCCCCCAGTGTGAGTAAGATAACACAGTAATGTGGTAAGATGCTAGGGATTATATCCGGCTCATAAAGAGCACCAACAAGAAACAAATCCTGGGGATAAACAAGCTGCTTAAAGCAGGCGAGCAGTTTGCAGACGCGCAGACTCAACAAGTGGAGGGAAAAACATTGAACGAATGAGTCTTAAAATGGTTTCATCTTTTGTATCTGTGTTTGTGTGACTATTATTGCCAACATTTTCCTTCATGACAACCATAATGAATGAAATAATCTTGACTTTGTAAAGAGGGATCTATCCATCCAGTATTTTCCATGGGTCAGCAGATATGTCCGCAACCCCCCTCCAACTTCACACATATAGACATGTAATATCTTTTTGAACTCAAGATCATTCTGTGATTCTTTGGGGAAAGGCCCTTAATCGTTAATGACAATTATTGAAGTTCTGAAGATATTGTCATGATTGTCTGAAAATTAAAACACGATGATTTCATATAACAATTTATGTTCTATTCACCCCCCCCCCCCCAAAAAAAAAATTAAGGATTCCCGAGCTAGCTGATTACAAAATATTGGATGCGCACCACTATTTTGAAATCAGAGTCATGCAAGGAATAGAGGACCCAAAGTAGTTCTTGGATCCACATCCCATCCAATCCCTTCCTCTGTCAGATTTGCACATACATACATATTGTACCAATTTTGACTGATTCCGATTCTATTACTTTCAATATATGATTCCCATCCGATTTTTCCACTATAATCATCATAATATCATTTGACTCATTCCACTTTTGAGTCTTCCGACGATTGGGAGACAATTAGTTTCTGGGGATGAGATTGATAAGTTAATAATTATAACCAATAAAATTATTAAGATCGCAGGAATTGCTGAGCTTTATAGTGCTTTCTTCCGTCCAATTTTTGTTTTTTGCCAAAGGTATTTGAACTTTATAAGTTTTTTTTATCATGATATTTTTTTTTCAACAAATGTACAACACTCAGATTTCAGGACGTGTTAATTTAAAGCATATTCACAAACATTAAGGATGAATGAAAATTTCTATTATATATTCAAATTTCGTGTAACATTCAAGTTGCAATCGAATATTTTTGATGCTAGGCTACACAAAATTATCTATCTTAACATTTCAGGAATGAAAATGCAAATCACAACCGGTTTAGTCCATTTTCATAATAATCTTTTACTATTGTCCTGGGAGGGTGTAAAGAGGGAGGCTTTGAATATATTGGGGTGGAGAAAGAGCGTGTGAAGCTGTGCTGGTCTCGGGTAGGGCTTGGTGCTGCGGTAAGTTCTTAGTAGTAGGTTACTTATCTGTTATAGCGGCAACACTCAAGAAGTGAAGTTAGTTTAATCCTAATGAAAAATACCAAAACATGATGATAATATAATACATTAGAAACAAACTTGGATAAATTTTTCGTTGTTCATATTGTTGACTTATGAATAAAGTAAACATACTACTCGATGCCTTTTTTAATGCTCTTTTCAAATATAATAATCATTTTTGTCGGAAATGAATTTTACCCCGACCCCTATATAGCCTATACCAATTCAGAGTATATATTTGCACATTAGGGGGTGGGGGAAAGTTTAAACTTATCTCTCATTTACATCAGAAATAAAATTTGCCCCCAGCCCCCTAATGTGCAAATATATAGGCTACCCTGATTTGGTATATAGGCTATAGGGGTGGGGGTAAAAATCATTTCCGACAAAAATGATCATTATATTTGGAAAGAGCATAAAAAAAGGCATCGAGTGGTATGTTTACTTTATTCGTAAGTCAATAATATGAATAACGAAAAATTGACCCACATTTGGGCTATATATTTGCACATTAGGGGGGGGGGGGTAAAGTATAGCGGGTCTGCATGCGAAATGTCTTAGCTACAATTTTTCTGCATATTATGAAGTAAGAATTGTTTTCTAACTTCAGGCTGTCCAAAAACTTTAACCCACATCCCTCCCTAATGTGCAAATATATAGACCAAATTATATTAGTCCAATGCATTCTGCCAACCGCCAATTGTTTTCCACTGAGCTTCACCACTGAGTCTCTTTATACAGACAGATGAAACCGGTTTGTTCTCGAGTTTACACAGTGTAATTCTTAAGTGTTGCCGCTGTAACAGATAAGTACAAGTAGTAGTAGTATTTTAAGCCCATTTCACACAGGAGTACAGAAAATGTATAGTTAAATAAAAACTTTCAGAACATCAGTTGACAATTTTTGCAGCAATCTACTATTTAGTTTGCAATATGCACAAATGGCAATCTTGTCTTTGGATATGTTTGAGGGATTTACGTTCATTTATATTAATTTCTGTTCGTTTTAAGTTTCATTCATTACATAACTTTATTTCTGTTCATTTCGGGTTTTAATATCGCCCTTTATTTTTTCTTTCAAAAATGTTTTTTAATTTATAGTCAATGACAATGACGATTGGACAACTGTTCTTGTTGCTTTAACAATTAAAAAAAAAACATTTAGAAATAATTTACAACGCTAAAGTACAATCATGGTTAAGGCAAATCATAAGTTGTTAATCATTTCACCCTCATGTCTACTTCCTTAATTCATTTCAAGTCATAGGAATCACGAATCAATTGCTTGAAAATTGTTTATAATGAAAGAACGCCTCCTCATTAGTAATGCATTAGCTTTCGATTCTTCTGTCATAACAGAAACAGTAACTTAAAAAAGAATTGTGACATAGCACGAAAAGATGGCGATTAGACACTGTTGCCAGTTACATTTGGAATCAGGGTACTTGGACTTTTAGGCATAAGATAATATCCTTTTGAGTTTATAAAGCGAATAAAGCTGGAAAATGTTATTATTTCATTTACTTATACCACAAATAAATTCTGTTTCGGAATAGAAATTGTAGTAATCCCATTTTCTCAAAGAATTCCCACAAGAGAAGTATATAAGACGTGTTTTGATGACAACCAAAGGTGTATCCAGGGGGTACCAGGTTTGAAACCCCCTCCCCAAAATTTTGCCCGACTTGTGAAATAGTAACAGAAAAACATATAAACAAATTTTTGATGCGTTTGTAAATTTTTTTGTAAACAAATCCCCCCCATCGAACAAAAAACCTGGATACACCCTTGATGATAATTTTCTTTTTCAACAAGGGGTCCTAAAAATGAGTCAGTAACAATAATTGTAAATTTTAAGATAAGAAAGGAATTAAAAAACAAATCTATTTTGTGAAAAGTAAGGAGCAGCATAACTTATTTGAAAAATATTTCACGAAAATATCTTTACTCTTGAGCAAAATAACATTTGAAATACTTGCTTCAAAAAATAAAGAAGTTCAAAACTTTAAGGAGGTCAGAAGATTTTTACAAAGGACGGTTGAATCAGGCACGTGCACGGGAATTTATTTCTGGAGAGTCTTCAGAAAATGTACAAAAAAAACACGGTAGACATACGTAAAATTTCTAGAAGCCATAGCAAACATTCCAGAAATATAATTCTGACATTCTAGGAGGACTTAGGCACAGCCAAACACACAAAGAAGAAGCGTGCTTGCCTTTGTTCCTGTTCATCATTTCGAAAAAACAAGATTTCTCCTTTTGTTCTATGTTTTTCCGTATATTTTGGAAAATTCGTCCATTACACATTTAAATTTCCTCCCATCCCCCAATGTTTTATACCCTCCAAAATGGACGAACTATACATTCGCCGTGAATTTTGATGTTTTCCAAAACTTTTCCAGGTCAGGGATGGGAAGGTTGTCTTAGATAGACCTAAATAGGTCCGCTTAAATCTATGTGTGCGGAACGGTTTCTAATTTACGGTGATAATACAAGTAGCCTATAAGTAAAAGCGAAATTCAGAGGTGTTTCAGAACATTCACTACTGACAAAACACTTTTAAAGCATTCCAGACATTATTTATAGTATTTGTTTCAGGGGGAGGGGCAAAAAATCTAAGGTACAAGAGGACTCAGTAGCAGTAGAAATCAGTACAATAAGCTCATGTCATTCCTGCTCTCTCCGCTACAGTAGCACCGATTGTTTTTTTGTTTTTTTATCATTTAGCTTGATTTTTTGTTGCTATTCATTTGGACAGAAAAGCTAACATGGCAACGTTTACCTTCGAAGTCCAACACCGTCTTGCAACTGAAGAAGCTTAAACATTTAAGCAATAAAACGAATTTTTATTACACCGAATTCCTAATGTATTGACACGCGATTTCAAATGAATCTGACAATAAGGTTAAATTGAAGATGTCGAGAGGATACATATATGGACAAAATGTATTACTATGAATGTTTTCAGTGAGAAATATAGTAGCCTACAGGTTCAACAAGTTGTAAATTTAGAGTAGATCTTTGAACCCAATCGACACTAATGATATCTTGGGTAATTAAGGAAGCATATCTCCGATGAATATATCTTATCATTCTCACTCTGTCATTACTATTCTGCTTTAGTCTTTGAAATTACACTCGTAAAAGATTACATCAGCAATCTACTGGATGGCTTAAATACAATTTATACCCTCGCGCCTATTTTAGGCACCACTAATGGAGCTATTACACATTCATTTTCAAAACATTTATTCACAGTTAAAAATTAAAGCATGAAACAATATTGGAAATTTGCTGTTCCAGGTTGGGGGCTGTCAACCTACAAACAAGGGTTTTAGCAATGGCAATTTCAATTAAGTGCTTTTTGTTTCAATTAAACATCATTTTGAGGGTTTTCGATATTTTCAAAAAAATCTTTTCATGAATACAAGGTGCTGCTCAGTTGCATTTGTATGAGAGTCAGTATTTTAAAAATAGAGTTGCATGAGAAATGTGTGCCAGATTAAAAAAAATGAAATAATTCTGTAATGGAGAAAATGCGAGCATAATTCCCTCCAGTGAAAAAAGAAGAATAATATCAAAATATTTCGGGCAAGACTTCCGCTCAACCAACCTCAGTGCAAAAAAAGGAAGCAATTAGTACAACTACAGGTAAAAGTCCTTTAAGAAATAAAAACCTGACAAACCTTAAATACAAACACCAAAAATAAAAAAGGCTCTCTCCAAAGAACAGTGAAAGGGCAACTGAATAAAAACGCCAGTCATTGAAAGGCTATTCAAACATAAGAAACCATTTTATGTACAGCTTTTTGGAATACTAATCGCTTTCCGGGTATGATGTTATCGTTTAAGACTATCTTTTACACCGATTCTTAAAATTCCGGCTACGATGGGCCATAGTTCGCTCTTAAATAGGTTTACTAGTTTTTTTCCGGTTTCCCTTGGAGTTGATGTCTCGGGATTGAGTTGGATATTTATTTGAGTTGGTGGATTTATGTGTTATCCCCTGCCTAGCTTGTCATTCAGGGGATTATTAAGGTGAGCGTCTGGATAATATATATATATATATATATATATATATATATATATATATATATATATATATATATATATATATATATATATATATATATATATATATATATATATATATATATATATATATATATATATATATATGTATATTTGTGTTGGTATTTTTTTTCCTAGTTCTTTCCCGGCCATGGAGCCTTATGGGGGAGATTTTGTTGATGTAGTTTTTGGTTTATGATTTTATTGTTAAATAAAGAAAGAAAAGAACTCAGCTAAAGCTGCAACTATGATGGGTCAAATTTTTAGGTAAACTCGAAAGCATGAAAACCAAGGCATGAGCCAAGACAAGCACATTTTTTGAATAATCAAGTTCGGCATTTGCGCAGGAATCTATTGAAATTAAACGCTTAATACGGTAAAACAAGACGGTTTATAGAGAAAAACAGCAGGTAAATACGTAAGAATCTTGGATTTTTTGAGGGATGGTGAACACTACCTTCCCTAAATTCTGAAGAGTTTTACGATTCTTGCTTCCATTTTTATTACAATTTCCGTAAAATTAGTCCTTTTTTTATTAGCACCCCCCTTGCAATGTTGCGTCCCTTCGGAAATAAAAACCTGCGTATTTATTTCAAATAGGCTACTTATTATATACAAATGTCTGCATTATACCTCTCTTAAGCCCCCCCCCCCGCCCATGGTTCTGATACAGCCTATAAGCCCCGAGAGGCTCTGATGCCACCTCATACGCTGTCTTTCATAGCCCCATAACGTCCATGCATTAGAGTCTTGTATGTCACCATTCAATTTAAGAGCAGTTAGATTAATAGACTATAAAAAGACAACTACCGTATATAATATGTGCACAGAGAGGGCGTTCTGTGGAGGGCAGATTATTTTAAAAGGACAAAAGAGGTAAATTATACAGGTATGACCTTAAAGGAAATATCGCACTAATACTGATATTTCGGAGAGGAACAGGCTCAAGGACCCCTCATTTCCGTAAGTGCCTGCAAGTATATCAGCAAATGTTTCGGATAACCATGAAACGTGGTTAATAACAGCAGATCTAAAACCAGGATAGCGTTATCAGCTTGCAAATATAAAATCTAATCTATCAAAAATCTGATATGCATGAGCAATTTTTAGGAGAACAAATTCATTTCATAGCTGACATGAGAAAAATTCATTGAGTCGTTATAAACCATTGATGCTCATCAGACCAAACATAACATTATGTATCTCTAAGAGTGTAACAAGATAAATAGCTATTATTGTCCTTACACGCAGAATTGTGGAGTCATTTTGTGTATAAATATATTTTCGCAATAAACTTTTACCATCAAGATTAACGGAAATAACGGTTACCGTTCCTGACTCCGCTGCAAACGGTGATGTTTTCTCACTCGACAGTTGATTTTGTTTTGTATATATATATATATATATATATATATATATATATATATATATATATATATATATATATATATATATATATATATATATATATATATATATATATATATATATATATATATATATATATATATATATATATATATATATGTATATATAAGTACGTATCCAGGAGATTAGGGGGTTTGACCCCCCCCCCCTAAATGTTTTTTCCGACTCGTAAGAACATATCAAACATGAATATATACAATTTTTGGTAAATTTTTCGTTATTCATATTATTGACTTACGAATAAAGTAAACATACCACTCGATGACTTTTTTATGCTCTTTCGAAATATAATAATCATTTTTGTCGGAAATGAATTATACCCCTACCCCTATATATACCAAATCAGGGTATATATTTGCACATTAGGGGGATGCAAATATATATCCTTAATTGGTATATATAGGGGTGTGGGGTAAAATTCATTTCCGACAAAAAATGATTATTAGGCCTATATTTGGAAAAAGCATAAAAAAGGCATCGAGTGGTATGTTTACTTTATTCGTAAGTCAATAATATGAATAACGAAAAATTTACCCAATTTTTTTTAAGTGTTGGTACTTCCTTGTTAGCTAGTACACACTCAAGAATTCAAATTAGGTTAATCATAATGAAACATACCAAAATATAATGAAAATCAAGGGCGGATCCAGGATTTTTTTCGGGGAGGGGGGGTTGTACTAATTTTTGACTTTTTCGGGGGGGGGGGGGTTACTGATCTTTGACTTTTTCGGGGGGGGGGGGGTTACAAATTTTTTACTTTTTCGGGGGGGGGGGGTTACTAATTTTTGACTCAGTTTTCGACTAATTATACTGATTTTTACCTAGGTTTTACTTATTTTCGACTCGGTCAAAAATTTCGGGGGGGGGGGTCCAAACCGGGTACCCCCCCTGGATACGGCCTTGATGAAAATATAATAGTTTAGTAATAAAATTATGGAAACTACAAAAAAAAATTATGGAAGGAGGGCCGCCCAGATCGCACTATAGTAAATACAGAACCTAACCAAAATACCAACTAAATATTCAGTTAAAATACAGCTACAATGTGGTTTTCCACCGAGCAGAAGCTAATTGTCTGGTATAAAGACCGTGAAAATCGGTTATTGTCTGATCTTCGCGAAACAAATTCTCAAGTGTCTACTAGCTAACAAGGAAGTACCAAAGATTTTGTAACCCCCCCCCCCTCCTCACGAAAAAAATCCTAGATATGTTCTTGATATTTATATGTATATACCTTAAAATCAGGTTAGTAACAGCAACAGCCAAAACACCCCATAAACAATGGCGAAAATACTTACACGCAACGATTATTTTGGCTTTTCTGCTTTTCCTTTCTCCGAATGAAGACCACGCAACACATTCACAACTGTATTCACCGAAAAACTCTTCAACGTCATTCCTTGTGACATTCAATGTCACTTCAATCTGTCTCACACCACTCATGGGGTCAACATAATCATGCAAAGACTGTTGTCTTTCCTTCACTGTTTCCCCGTTACAGACAAAGTACACCTGCAAGGCATTTGCAGCTTTACAGTTGAGTATTGCTGGCTTGTTTTTCACTACGAAAGAATCTTCTGGTTCTTCTAAAAAGACTGGCAGACGATTATCGGGCTTCCCCGTTCCCGAGCTTATAAGTGGGTCCAATAAAAGGGCATCTTCACCTGGAAAATTTTGTAACAGTAAGATAACTTATAAGTACTGCGGAGAAAATCGACGGATTGAATTTTTGCTTTGAAATATGCGGAGCAAGATATTTATTGTTTCTTAATTTTCAGGAATGCATGCTGAAGATCACGGTAAAATTCCATCAGAAATACGAATCATAGACTGCTATAGTTTTAGTACAAACATACTGAACGAATTAAGTTCAGTTTAGCTAAGAGTTCAATGAGCTCAAGAGTTCTGGCTCAAACAAGCTTGTAGTCCAGGAGAGGAAATATATGTTGTCCATCGGTAAATGTATTTTATTAAGACTCAGAATTTATGTTTACCAATTTTCCGAAGGAACCTGGTCATTCAGAAACTGGAATTGATGACTTAATTTTGACCAAAGCGTTGCTCCTAAAAGACAATACTAACAGCTATAACATGATGAGTGATTAAAAATACACAAAGGATAGAGTTTTAAATGACTGTAGCACCTTTATAAAGTTTATAGATGCTACAATTAGATGCTAAAAATTATCTTTCCTAATATGTGATCCCTGGACTAAAGAAAAGCTCTGAATACTTGAGAAATTCAAATAGAAGTGTCTTAAAAAGCAATTTTTCGTGTTTTAGCTATTTTCTCATGAAAAAATGACCGCCCCCAAAAACCCTCAGAGATGGATCTGTGAACCCCTATAATTTAAATTTTCTTTAAATTTTTCATTCTTGTTTACTGCAATTGTAAAATGTTCAAGCTTCAAAGGCCTTCTTGAAGCCTACCTCACTGCAAAGCTATAGCAATTTTCTTAAATAAGATTAAGACCATGGTAGGGTTATCGAAATAATGCAATTAAAGCCAAATAGTTGGATCAAAAATAAAACTTCAAATATAAAATCCAGAAGATCTTAACGTGTGGGGCGCAACATAAAATATTAGTGGGGCACAACATGGCACTGGATCAAGCCCAGATTTTTTCCACATACTAGAAAAAAATAAATCGAGGGGTGCCTGCATAATTTCAGCGCCTCGGATTCTCAACCATTGCATCAACCCTAGCTTTTTACGGCTATTGAGGAGGCCCTAAACGGTCAATCATTTTGATCGAAAGCTTTCGTCAATCGATTGACTCAAGCATGATTGGCCGTCTAGGAACCTGTTTAATGCTTGAGACAAGTGTTGACGGTGATTGATCGTAAGTTAGAATGACTCAATCATTTTGACCAAAAGCAGTGTGTTAGATTAGCTTTGGTCAAGATTGAAGGGTTGATTGAAAGTTGATTAAAGCCCACGTCAATCGATTGACGGAAACTTTTGATCAAAATGATTGACCGTCTAGGGCCTCCTTTACACGTTTGGAGAAAGCGTACAAATTGTTTTTACTTCAGCTTCCTCGAAGCAATTTTGTAAATCTTAATTTGTTTAGGTGAAACGAAGCAAATCACATTCTTGTCATAAAGAAGACATACATATAAGAACTATCATGTATAATAAAACATACCTGTATAAGGATAGGAGGAGGTAAAAGACCGGCCTAAAAAAATTATTATATATCCCAATCCCCTTGACTATATGGATATGGACCCCTCTTATCCCCCCCCCCCCCAGTAAAAAGGCTGGAGATTTGCCCCTGGTACTAATGAAAAGTCTACAACTGAAAAGTGTTGCGATATTTAGGGCTATTTGAGCCATAAGAGTTAACATGATAAATAAAAGACATTTTAAACATTTTGCCATATTCTCGATTTTAACAGCTAAATATAATTAGAATATAGGCTATGCATCACGTAGTTCCTTAAAAGTCAAACCTTCCTTTATTTTTAACCCCTCTCTACAAATATTCAGTTCAACTTATTTGACATCACAACAAATAAGTTGAACTGATTACATACACAAAAACATAAAAGGACGAGGCATAAATAAAAAAGAAGATAAAATAAAATAAAACGAAAATTCACTGACAAAACAAAAGCACGGAAGTCCATCATAATACAAGACAAAGAAAACTACTTTAATGACCTGAAACTGCCCCCATTCGCCAAGGATAAATCCTAGTTATACACTTGCGGTCTGAACTAACCGAAATCGCGCTTATAGCAAAATTATATTCCTTTTTACAATAAGTTTTAACCACCTTCTTCTCCTCTCCTGAACTCAAAAGCGAATCGCTAAAAAAAGCGAAGATCTGAATATACTGTTTATTTAGGATGTTTTATTGTTTTCCTGGGCATGTAATTATAATTTTCTATTTAAATTTTTAATTATTCTTTTCATCACACTGGCAAAATTTTATTTCACGGTTCATCACAGGTCATGTATTCTTTTCTTCTAGACACTGCTTTAAAACTTAGTGCTCAGTCCTTTTCTTCTAGCTTTCATTTGTATGGAAATAGCCCTTTCCATTCCGCTAAGTTTTAAACTATGAGAATATATACGAGAAGTCAGATGTAGACATGATTTTTTACTTCATTGAATTGACTAAGAGATGAGAGAAAAAAAATCCATGAATATTTTCCTTTAAATTTTTAATTCCCGAAATGTCAATATGACTTCAAAATTCACTTGACAGAAACATGGGAGTCGATGTTTAATGATTTAGGGGATTTCAAGAAAACCACTCATCTCAACAAATGTCGAGGTTGTGACCTGAATCAGAATGGGAAGGATATAAATGCTTGAAAAAGATAGACCTTAAAGAAAACCCTAACGAATTTTTTACACTAGCTATTATACATGTCGGATTATTCCACTACTCGCTGGCGCAAGGGTTTGAAAATAGGTAACACTCAGAAAGTGAGCCAGACTGGGCCCTTGGGCCTAGTCTAAAAAAACGAAAGCGTTGAAAAATTCAGGACTGTGCGCAAACACACAAATTCGTCAAATTAAGGTAATTGTAATGGAAATGAGTTTGCCTCGACAGACACGTAGGCTACACGAAAATTTATTTCGAGAGGACGGGAATTAAAAAAATGACCAATGTTCCGGAAAGTGCGGAAAATTATGGGGAAAGCCATATAATTTTTGAGTTTTTACAAATCTAGAGGCCCTTGCTACTAGCAGGCCTTGACTTGTAAGGTTCTTTCAAAACAGCTTCTAGCTTGATGCTGCTCTAGTTCCATCTCAGTGACATCTAAGGCACCTAGAGAAACTTTCCAATGGCAACCCTGCAGAAACTTTCCCCTGCGGAGGAGGGGAGGGGGGCTAAAAGAAAAATCATAACGTTTTCCATTTTATCCCTACTTTCCGTAGGAGACAGTTGTCCCTCCTGTCTCCTCTCTGTGTACCATTGAGAGATGGAGTCAGCTTCGTATTTAGGAGGGGTTCTAGGATGTAAAAAGTAGGGTTGGTTATTTTAATCATAGATAGGTGAAAAAATTTGTCAAGACATTGTATATGAACCACCGTTCTTTTCATGATCGTTTCTAAAGCTCATGGGAAAGCCAGAGATTACCAACCTTAAAACAGCAAATTTTCACTATACAAGTTGCCTGATGTTCCAACCAACTTTCTTACTGCTGAGTTTCATGATTCCAGAATGTGGTGTTCCAAAACACTCGTACATAGACCATGTCCTGCCCAAGCCCCTGTATAATCTTCTCACATATAATTATCCACCGATGTTTTCCTGTTGGAAACAAGGTCATTGCTTGTGCAGCTTCGTTTCTCTTAGTTATTAATTTCTCCAATAAATATTATATTATTCTATCTATCTAAAATTACATCCCAATTAATATTAAAGATCTAAACAGCGGAAAACCTTCTCCAAGGAACAACGGCAAGATATATCTTAAAGACAACTTGTACAAGAAGTTACTAGTTAATTGGCAATAGATCTAACTCAAAAATTGCATATTTTAACGGATGATTTATGTACACGTAGATTCCGTTACACATGTAACGAGACACTATGTTTTTCATTTACAAAAATGCTATGAGTAAAGTAATAAAATCATAATGAGCTTTAAACTTAACTTGACGTTTTAAGCTGTATATCACAAGTAATTAAAAATGCCATTCCCCAGTGAGGGGTTGTAGAATTTGGGGAAATGGTATGAATAGAAAAAAATCGACGCGATACATATAAACAATATCACACAAAGGAAGGGAGGGACGATTTGATAAGTTTCCGAAAGGATACTCTTTCCGAAAAAATGGTGGCATATAGAGCCATCTTTTTTTTACTCAACCCTTTGGGCTTTTTTCTTTACCTTTCCTATAAGCATTTTTATGAAAATTCTAACAAGAAGGGGGTCGGGTAAAGCCTTATTAGCGTTATTGCAAATGATATACTGACTTTATTCCGTATAGGCCTACGCCAAATCAAGCTACGGAGTAAATAAGATACGGAAGGTTAAATCACGCTGGTGGTTAAAAGAATATGGAAGAAGAACAATTAAAATTATCTCTAAAAAACACTCGTAAAAAAGAAAAATGAGATAAGAACAATGCTCATTATTAAGTTAAATGTATGGGAGCACTTCAGACACGTACGCAAATGGAGCACTTTGAAGCTGGCCTTAAATTCCTCCGTATTTAGATACGCATCCTGTATCTCTTTGGAGTCCCAGGACCCATAGAGGTCTCAGGTCAGTGGTGGTTCTGGCCTCTCTTACGCCCGGAGCAACATCTTGATAAGCACCCCCTCCCGTCTCCCACAAACTTTTCTGGCTAAATTTTAACAGAATGTTCATTTATTACCAAAATTATTTTCAATTTATTAATTAATTAATCATTTATTTTTCAATGATTTTTTAATTTATTATCTAATTATTATTAATTATTTTAATTTCATTGCTTTAATTATTATTTTTTCTTTTTTTCCAGTTTATTAATTAATCAATAATTTGTTAATTATTTCTATTTATCAACCGCACCCTCTACTTTATTAATAAAATTAAAAAATTACAAAAATGATTATAACCGTTAGATTATTTGTTTGAAATTTTGTACTCCTAGGGCAAGTCTAGCCCAGGGCAAGTGCCCCCTCTGTCCCTTCCCTAAAACCACCTCTGCCTCAGGTACGGACCGCAAGTAGAAAGAACAGAAAACACCTCTTAAACAATAGCTTACACGAAGACAAGACTTGAGGGATAAAACCCAGGAATATATACAACTATAAGAACTTTGAGTAGACATCTCGCATTTTCAGATGAGAAGTGTTTTGACAACGAGGGTTTTAAACACAGCACAAAAAAACAACTCAACAAGAATGAAACAAGCAGTTTATTCATTCAGTTATTCGACTACCAAACTTGAATTAAACAACAGGGGTTGTGAAAGAACTTCCCATTCAAACCCAGAAGTATCACTTCATACCTCTCTTTTCTATTCAAAGCTTAGAAAAATTATTCCATACATCTGTCCGTATTATTCTTTATAGGCCCAGGGAGTCTATGGGAAAATTTTAGCTTTCATGGTGTATTACACGTGGCTGAATTCCAATTAGCTTTACATTTTATCCGATTAAAGTATGGCCTTACATAAACTATTAGTTTCTTCATAAATAGGTTTAAATCCAGTGTTTCTCTTCTTGCAATGGCAGTTTATACGTAGTGAAAACCAATTATTCCGATTAGATGGGTTTAAAAAAAACATCAGCGCTAAAAAATTTTTAATGTATGTTTGGTTACCGAATGCGGTACTGGTGCATTATATATAACACAGCGCTATAGACTGTACGAGGAAATACTAATGGAAACCCGTCAAACGGGTATTTGCAAGAGATAAATTGATTGCAAAGCGTAGTTTCTCATTGAGTTTACACTATTTAAACTTTTGTTTTTTTGTTATTTAGGGGAGGGGGAAGGTACCTAGGTTAGGTTAGGTTACGTATTTAATATATACTATGCCTTACCCCCCCCCCACCCCCAAATGTGCAAATATACAGCCCAAATTTGTTTCTAAACTATTATATATTCATCCTATTTTATTTCATTAGCATTAACCAAACTTGACTTAGCGCTGTGTTATATATAATGCATCAGTACCCCGAATGTTCCTACATAGAAATATTCTACATTCGGGTGAGACCTCACGCGGGCTCTCGGGAAAATCTAAAGATCTTTGGTACTTGTCTGTTAAACAAAACGCACTCAAAAAATGAAGTTAGGTTAATCCTAATGAAATATGCCAAAACAAGATGATAAAATAATACTTTAAAAACAAAATTATGGAAACCACAACAAAGAATTGCGGGAAGCAGGCCACGTAGAAGGCATTATATTAAATACCTAACCTAACCAAGCCCCTAACCACCGCTATATAGTAAACATCTAATGAAAGTACACATACTGTACATCGTAGTTTTATCACTCAAAATAAGCAAATCATAACCGATCCAGGATGGGAAACCAATTTCTGTCAAATATTACACAGCGCAATTCTTGAGTGCGTTCCGTTTAACAGAAAAATTTCAAATCTTTTTTTGCTAAAAAAAAAATATAGTAAAATAAAAATGAAAAATAATGATCATTGAGGATACATAAATACCGTCTACTATTCACGGAGATTTAATGACTTAGTGAGGCACAACAAGAGTTTAAAAATTTCTTTAGGCTCAAATAATAGTTTTCATACATTTTAGCACAAACACCCAAAAATGCCCTTGTGATTCAACTAATGTTATGACCAACTGATGTTATATATTTGGATCCCACCTCAACTATTCTTTTTCTTTTCAATATCGCTCATATTGTTACAAACATTAATTAAAGAAGTAGTGACTCATTTCTCTTGAATGGTACCAAAAAAGGTGTTATAGTAGATATTGCATGGCAAGAGTTATAAAACCCTTAAATCGGATTGAAAATAAAATTCTTTACATCTTTGGCTATTCATCAGCTGATGCTATATAACATGCAATAAATATACAGTGCCTACTATATTTCATTCAGAAAAAGAACACTCATGGACAATAGAAATCGAGGGACAAAGTAGGAAAATGCGACCCATAAGAGTGGGGGGACAAAATACATCCCAGAGGAAGAAACACCTTTCATCGCATGTCTATCCAATGCTCTAAAAGGCTTAGATGAATTTTCAATCCCAATTTAAGAGTTACTTCTACGTTTTTTGTAGCTCTACAGTTTTATAATCCAAAACACTGGCGGATCCAGGGGGCCGGGGGAACCCCAGGCCCCCGAGATTTTCTGGCGTCCTCTTTCCCTGTTTTTTTCTTTTTTCCATTTTTTTAGAATAAATTTGCAAATATGGTCAATTATTGGCACCTTTGTCAAACTGCCCCCCCAAGATTTTCCTCATTGACCCCCTTGTCACACTGGGCGTCCCCCAAGATTTTGCTCTAGATCTACCCCTGGTCCCGACTACAAGTCTAAAATCCATTATAGGCTTTCATTATTTCAGTATTGTTGGTTTTTATTATTTCAGTGATGCCACTTCTGTTTTTTTTTTTCCTTTTTTGTAGATGTAAATAGGTCAGATTCTTATAAGGGAGGGTCATATTTTATTGTTTTCTAGGTGTGAGGGGGCGGTCAAAATGCTAAAAGTTGCAATTCAGGCCACTGTTTTCAGATTCGTCCAGGAAATTACCTTAGACTGATCTCATGGACCCCCCTCCCATCCTTAGCTCCCTGCGTACAGGTTTTCCATAGACTATTCATGAAAAAGGATCATAAATAATTATCTTACCGTCCAATAGTCCAGCAAAGGTCCCAGGTACAAGCAATACACTGAAGAAAGATATGACTAGTAAAACTTCCATACTGTGACCAGAAACCTACCTGGAAATACAAATTAAGAATCTTAGTACACGTGGTGAAATAAGATGTATTAATTTTGTATATGAAAAAAAAAATTTTCATAAAAAAAAGTTGAATGTCTGAATGAATATTAAACGGGTAAGTCGATATAGATCGACTCTTGAAACAACTTAATCGTTTAGAACTGAAGAACACTAAGTGTACAAACAAGTTATGACCAACTGCAACTTGAAGCCACTAGTTCAAACACAAAATGATCTTAATGTTTCCTGAACCAATTAACAGAGAAAAGGGTCCCTAATCGATGCAGCAGAGTCCATAAACCGTTCAACAAGACCAAAACAGTGAAAATGATGTCTTTTGATTTTAGATAGCTAAACTCCATTAGCATAGCTCTTTTGGGTGAACTATTGCTTATACCATATTGCTTACCATTTAAAACAAAAATAAACAGGGCAACACACTTTTAAAAACATTTTTTTTGTAAGTGAATTAATGATATAACGCTAATATCGAATACTTCAGAATTCATTTTCAATTGAACACTTTAAAAAAAAAAACGGAAAAAACACCTTTTTAGAAAGAGGCAACCCCTCCCAATTGAAATCTTGAATGTAAAGGCTATAGGTAGAGTCAAACAAAAATAGTCATTCTATGGTAAACACATAGGGTGAGCTCATTTTGGCAGGGAAGGGGAGTGGGATTCAAAAAAATAATGAAAACCGGGCTAGGTATATGAAAATTGGGTACTGGTGCATTGAACGTACTCTTTTATATACTGCTGAAGAAGTCAAGTTTGGTTAATGCTAATGAAATAAAATAGGATGAATATATAATAGTTTGGTACAATCCCATTACATGGGCCTCTCGGCTTAATCATTATAGACTGGCAATGATAAAACCCGTTTTGTGACGTCTTAACTGTTGTAGAGCAGGCAATGATAGCAAGGTTTTCATTGCGTATACGATATTAAACCGTGGTTTTTTGGATTTTAGGGGGGGGGAAGGTACCTAGGTTAGGTTAGGTTACGTATTTAATATATGCAATTCTTTATCCCCCTATCCCCCTAATTTGCAAATATATAGCCCAAATTTGTTTCTAAACTACTATACATTCATCCTATTTTATTTTATTTCATTAGCATTAACCAAACTTGACTTTTTAGAAAGGCCCATAAAATGGGGTTGTAACAATAGCTTATAAACAAATTTGGGCTATATATTTGCACATTAGGGGGGGGGGTAAACCATACCATAGGCCTACATTAAATACGTAACCTAACCTAACCAGAGACAGATACCCGGTTATAATGGCTTATGAACAAAATTATAAGAATTACATAAATGGCAAATGCCAAATTGTAATTTTAATATTCATATTAGATCACCCGTTTCACTCAATTCCACTCTAACAACTTTTTTATGACCGGGTATCTGCCCCGGTATCTGTAGCATCTCCAGTTTGACATTCCATATACAGTATATAAAAGAGTACGTTTAATGCACTAGTACCAAAAATTGTATGGAGTTACAAAAGTTGTGAGAAAGCCGTGGTCTGCTCACAGGCCCCGCGCGAATGTGCCTTTTATAAGGATTTTCGGGATGGACTTTGTTAGAGTTTATCCCAATCTAACAAAGTTCAGGTGTAAGGTGAGTTCACATCGCCACTGATGGATTTGCGTTAGCTCCATAACTCAAATTCTCAGGTGGTAATATTGAAGCGGCAGTAATTTTTTACACAGCAAAAATTAGTTTTGGTCAATTCAGATTGGGATAGAACTGCAGTTAAGGGGATTTTTGCTAAATTTAAAAGGCGCAGTGCTCCATAAATGGAACTTTAATTAATGGATTTACAGCCCAAATGAGACCCTGGTAAGATGTTTATAAGTGCTCATCTCGCCCCTCCCTCTCGAGAGAGCTGATTTTCAACGACTTGGGATATGTCGTGCTGCGTAACTTTAAACAGAAAGTCAAAATTGGTTTTAAATCTAGCTCAAATACAAGGAACTGCCAGGCAAAGACAAATGATCGATGAGCAGCAGACTCAAAAAAAACGAAAAAATTACTTTCCAATACAAAGACGTGTATAACCCTTTCTTCACAGGATTTATCGATCCTTACAGGTATAGAAGGGGTGGAGAAGAGAGCTTGAAAACAAAAAGCCCCTAATCTACAATTCTTAGCGTTTGGATTTTTTTTTTTTTTTTTAATGCACTAACTTAAACTGTCCTGACGTATAGTTAAGGTGCTTCTAAATACAATTTCACCGTCAATCACCTGTATTTCAAGCAGGAACAGCCTAAAGTCAAGGGACAAAGGAACAATCAATATTTTGACCCCCCCCCCTGAATTGGCAAAACAAATAATTTTCGTAGCGCAGTAGCCTAATACAAAGATGAAAATATGTGTCGAGTCACATGCACATACATTTTTACTCTTTTCAGTAAGAATGGCAATCGTGAGAGAAAAATCGTCGCTGCTTTAACCAATCTTTTTATTGGTTAAACTGGATTCCGTTGATTTTTGAATTAAAATGAATTTTGTGGAAGTGAATAGAAACTTGAGAGCCAAAGTCTCAGGCGGACGAGAGAGTTTTAGGGTTGACACATGACCGACAAGTCCATTGGACCCGCATGCGGACGGGGCAACCTATATTTTATACTGGAAAAGACTAATGCGCTAAATGCAAATTTTCACAAAATAATGAAATGAAAAACAAATTAAAAATTTGAAAAAAACTTTCTAGACCTAATTTAAGTGGTAAGTCTAATTTAGAGCTGTTCCTGGAAGTTTCTTTCACGTAAAACAAGAATTTACCGAATTTACGAGAAACCAAATAAATTATCTTAGAAATAACTTTATTGAAAGTTATCTGGATGTTGACTGCCCTTAGTTTTCCGGGGATTGACTAGAAGGGAATCACGATTGGATTACGGATTATCAGCTTTTTGCTCACTTAAAAGTTGTCGTGGAATCTGGACGAAGCTACAATTTATATTAGGGTACTGAGGGAAGACTTTTTGAAGTTCCTACCTTCACCCTTTCCGTACTTTTAAAGCTTTGAAGATTATGTGGCCTAACTCAACCTAGGCTGTCATAGCCTTTAAAAAAAAGGAATTTTCAAGCTTAACTTAGTCTTATTCTCTTGCACAGTAAGCCATATGCACTTGAGGCAGATTCTAAGCTCTAAAAAGTCGATGCCCTAGAGGGGGCTAGTTCGGAGGTGGATTCAATCCTGACATTTTTCATTCGGGCAGCGCAAAAATTCTGGAGTAGGCGACTCAAGGGCGGGTCTAGAGCAAAATCTTGGGGAGGGGTCAATGTGACAAGGGCGCCATTAATTGACGAAACTGACAATTTAACTTAAAAAAGAGCATTAAACAGAAAAAAACACGGAATGAGGGCACCAGAAAAAAATTCGGGGGGACCGCCCGTCAGCCCTCCCTTGATCCGTCAGTTTAGTGACTAGCTGCTATATTGCAATTTGGTCAGAAATATTCCCTCCAATGAAAAGCAAGCTGTTGAGTTATTTCGTTTGGGATACAGCTCAGCTATCTTTTGCTAAAACCTAGTGCCTACGATTTTCTGGTTTTCGAGAAAACTGCACACTAGTGATTTTCTGGAACTGAAGAAATAGATGAAGATTCAAAATTTAATCAATAAGTTTTCGGAACTAAACTAAGCAACACGACCGGTTTCCTCATTCAATGCGCTTTCCACATAAAATGATGGCTACCGCGACAGTTGCGTCCCTACCCCCCCCCCCCCCCCTTGATGCGGGCAGATCTATTACTAGGCTATGCAAACAACTTTGCCAATTTTGTTGTTTACCCAAATTAGTATAACTTAGCCCCCTACTTCACTAAAGGGGTCAGATATAGCTGTGAGCTATATATAGAACTTAGGTGGTTGATTTTTTCAAACTGGAAGGCTATTAGTTTTTATTGTGAACCTACCATTGAAGAGAAAAAAAAATACAAAAGATAATGCAAGCCTTTACAGAACAGCAAAGTTTCATGTATAACCCTGAGTTAGTAGCCTAACTTGGCTGAGTTAGATGAATGAATTTATAGGCTATTTTCAGAGCCTAAACTGTGCCCCAGGCAAAGCCTTTGTCAGAACCCAACTCCACCTTTATCCCTCCAAATGGCCCTGACGTTTGATGAAACGTCCTCGCTAAGGAGGGGTGGGGCGCAATTGTCACGTTAGCAACCGTTAGATTTGGAAACAGTAGGCTAGGCCTACGTAACGGACGATCGAATGGTAGCACACCATTCTTTTGTTATTAGAGGGTTTCCGTCAAACTAGGAGTGAACATGCAGGATAATCGAGCCTATATATAAGAGTGATACTACAAATTCAATAAATCAGCCAAACGTACTTATCTTTTTTATATGATTAAATACTTGTCAGTAATAAATCCTTCATACTATTCACTATCCAAACAAACTCTTTGAACGAAAGAATCAAACTAAAACGACTTTGTAGTTTACTCGCTTTCTGAAATCATAGTGCTAAGTTTCCTCCTCGGCGCTAGCTAAGAAAATTCTGACCAATGAGAAAAGAGACATAAATCTGATCTTTTGGAAAATATAAAATGATTCATCCACTCATTAAATTTATTTGTGTAATTCTTAATCATAGTTTAAAGTACGGCTATTAATATGTATAGTTATCTAATATAACGGTTTACCGTATTTGGTACTTACGTATCATACCGACCGCACTCAAGAAGTGAAGTTAGGTTTAGGTTGATCCTAATGAAATATACCAAAATATGATGAAAACATAAGAGTTTAATAAAAAAATTATGGAAACTACAACAGAATATTATGGGAAGCAGGCCACCCAGAATGCATTATATGAAATATCTAACCTAACCAACTCTATACATCAAATATTTAATTAAAATATACTTGCATAGTAGTTTATTTTACTTAGGCTAAGCTGATTGTCTTCGAGTCCACACCGAGAAACCAGTTTCAAATAGATCAAGAACGACAATGTGATCGGTATAATACGTAAGTACCCCTTCTTGGAGTTGTGTTCTTTTTTAAGCCTTAAAATGACGAAAGTGATGGAAAAAAACAAAGCAAGACCTAGGCTTGAATTTCTCGACTCTAACATCCACGGGCCATTTTTGGAACAAATTGAACTAAAAAGAAAAAATAATTGCAAATTTTGCTCAAGATTATATGCTTTCTTATGTTTCTGTGTTAGATATTCATTCAATGTCATTTTGTGAAAAAAAAAAAATTATTTGGAGCTATGAGTTTTTGCTATTCTCATAATAATAAAAAAAATAAATCATCATTATAACCAAGATTACCGAAAAAACAAATGAATGTGGATTGACAATTTAATATATAGGTTACTGATATCCATTCCTAAAAGTCTTAATTATTTTGGATTTGTTAAAGTTATAAAAGAGAAAAGTTTAAAATGATTTTTGTTTTCACTAAAGTCCAAATTATATTCTGGTTTTTAAAAGGCACAGGGGGCGTTAGCCCTACTCCATTTTGTGGTAGTTTTTGCTCGTTGGGAGTTTTACTTGGTTATTTTTTTGTAACTTCTCTTCGTTTCAGTTATTTATTGATAGCGATTTATGGTAGTTTCACCCTTGAAAAATTATTTGACTTTATTTCTGGCAGCGACTTGGCCCAATAGTATCCGAAACCTAAAAAGAAAATTTTGATAACAATAGATACATCACAAGAATCAATTTTTTACGCTGATTACAAATATATAAAATTCATTAGGTTTAATGTAACCCGTCAAAAGCTACCAGCCTAAGAATTTTTTTTTGATTTTTTTAAAAGGGAAAAAACATCCCCAAGAAGTCAAGGAATCTTAATGAAAGTTACAGCATCACATATAGCGTAGGCTATCAAAGAACTTTCTGTAACAAAGAACGTATACCAGAAGATGTCCCTTCCTCAGCCCTCGCTCTTTACGATAAAGTTAGACGCTAAACTTTGACTTTAGCGTAAAAAGCGAGGGTTGAGGAAGAAATATTTCCCCTCATATACAGAATAATTTAAGACGCAAAACTCCCTCTCCACATGTCCTGAAAATTTCAACTTAATTCCCCTTATCTTTCTTGAGATATCACAGATACACCTTTTTAACAACCTTGGATGCATTAAGTGCATTTTTTATTAGTTCAATTTCCCAATCAATTTACTCTGAAAATTTTAACTTAATACCATTTGTCGTTCCTGAAATATTACAGATATGATTTTTGTCTAAATCTGGATGCACATAATGTCTTTTGATTTAGTTTAACATCCCCAAAACATATCCTGAATGTAAAATATAATACCCTGAGTGTTTCTTGGGATATTGCGCAGACGCCCTTTGGACAATTTGACTATACATAGTTTATTTTGATCTAATTTTACATCCACCTTAACTTCCCTTAAAATTTTCAACTTAATACACAATCATATTCCTGAAATATTGCATCTGTGTCATTTTGACAACCTGGATGCACTGAAACTCTTTTGATTTAGTTCAACAGTAGTAGTAGTAGTAGCAGTATTAGTAGTAGTAGTTGTAGCAGTAGCAGTAGTAGAAGCAGTAGCACCAGTCGCAAGTAGTCACACTTGCAGTTACAAGTAGCCACAGTCATATGAAGCCACAATTGCAGTTGCAAATAGTCACAGTCCCAAGCAGTCACAGTCATTGTGTCAGTTATTCGCAGTCAGAGTTGCAAATGGTTGCAGCCGGAATCGTTAGTAGCTGCAGACGCGAGTAGTTTTTGCAGTCAAACTCATATTTAGTCACAATCGAAGTTCAAAGTAGTCAAAGTCACAAGTAGTTGGGACCACAGTCGCAAGTAGTCGGAGTCACAATTAGTCACAATCGCAAGTATTTACAGTCGAAAAAAGTCCCAAACGTAAGCAGTCACAAACAGCGACAGTCGTAAATAGTCGCAGAAGCATTTATAGCAGTAATAGAATAAGCAGCAGTTGTAGTAGTAGTAGTAGAAGTAGTAGAAGTAACAGTGGTAGTAGTAGAAGTAATAGTAGTAGTTGTAGTGGCCCTTAAAGGTTGAATTTAATACCCTCAGCTGTTCCTGACATGTCCTTTTGACAACCTGCATGCAGATAGTTTGTCTAGATTTTGTTCAGCAGATAACCAAACATCCCCTGTAAGTTTCCCGTTAATACCTTTAGCCATTCCAGATACATTGCTGATACGCCCTTTTAACATCCATATTTAATTAAGCACCCCTTAAACATGCTCTGTAAACTTCAATTTAGTTCTTTCATCTGTTCCTAAGATACCACAAATTTGCCCTTATCACAAATCTGGATGGACATAATTTCTTTTGATTTAGCTCAACATCCACAATAACATGCTCTGAAAGTTCCAGCATAAGATCCCTAGCTGTTCCTGGTGTATTGCAAATACGCCTTTTTGACAATCTGGATACACATATTACCTTTTGATGCACATAGTATATTTTGATGTGGTGTTACAACCCTTCAAATTTCCCTGGAAAACAAAAGTTAATGCCCTATTTTGTTCCAAAGATATTCTATCTTTACCATTTTGACAACCTGGATGCACATAAATTATTTTGATTTAGCTCAATACTAGCAGTAGTAGAAGTAGCAGCAAAATTTGTAGTTATAGGCTAATAGCAGCTCTGAAAGTTTTAGCTGAATACCCTAAGGCGTTGCTGGGATATTGCTGATACATCCCTTTGATAATCTGCATATACATAGGGTATTTTAGTTTAGCTCAGCATCCCCTCAAAATGCCTTGAAAGCTTGAACTTAATCATCTAATCCCTACCTTAGGCATTGCTGAAATGCTCTTTTGACAACCTACATGCACAAAGTGTGTTTTGATTTAGTTTAATCCCGCCCTCACCACTCCCTGAAAGTTTTGCCACAATACCCTAAGCATTTGCAATAGTAGTAGTAGTGATAGCAATAGTAGTATTCCCGTAGTGCCTTTTTGGTTCACTCAACATCCCCTCAATATGTCCTGATAATTTCAACTTAATAATATAAGCCGTTTCCGAGATGTCGCTGGTGGGCCCTTTTCAGGTGGCCTCACCTGAATGCCCATGGTGAGTTTTGATTTAGTTCTACACCCTCCTAAACATTCCCTGAAAATTCCATCTTAATCAGAATAAGAAGAATCAGAAGTAGTAGCAGTCATAGAAGTATTAGTAGCAGTTACTACTGCTACTAACAAGTAGGAGCAGTTGCATACACACAGTCCTTTTTGCTTAGTTCAACATGTCCTGAAAGTTTCAACTTAATACCCTAAGCCTTTCCTGAGGAATTGCTGATACGCCCTTTTGACAATCTGCATACACATGGTGTGTTTTAATGTAGTTCAACATCCTCCCAAAAATTTCCCGAAAGTTTTACCTTAAAATCTTTAGCCTCAGTTGTAGTAGTAGTCGTAGAAGTAGTAGCAATAGTGGTATTTTGCCCATAGTGCCTTTTGATTAATTCAACATGCCAGGAAAGTTTCAACTTTCCAAAGGCACCATGTGCATAATAATGCTACTATTAGTACTATAGTCTTGATTTATTCTTTTGACAACCAGCATGCAAATAGTGTGTCTTGGGCCCTTAGTAGAAGTAGTGGAGTAGCAGTAGAACTAGTAGTAATAGCATGCGCATAGTGCCTTTTGTTTAGTTCAAAATCCCTCTCAAAATGTCCTGAATGTTTCAACTTAATACTCTAAGCCCTTTTCTGACATATTGCTGACACACCCTTTTGGCAACATGCATGCAGTAGAAGTAGTATTAGTAGAAGTAGCATTAGTAGCAGTATGAAGGTAACGTCTACCCTGAAAGTTTCAACTTAATATCCTATGCAGTTCCTGGGACATTGCTGACAGTTCCTTTTGAGAACAAGCATGTACATAGTGTGTTTGGATTTAGTTCAACATCCCTAAGCATTCCCTGAAATTTTCCCTTTAATATCTTTAACTTTAGTAGTTGTAGCAGTAGTAATAGTAGTAGCAGTAGTAATAACAGCATTAGTAGTAACAGCGAAAGTAGTAGTAGTAGCATGCAAATATTGCCTTTTGCTTAGTTTCAACTGTAAGTTTCAACTTAATACTCTGCCGTTCCTAAGATATCACTGAAAACACCTTTTGTAAACCTGCATGCACATAGTGCGTTTTGATTTAGTTCACCTCCCCCTCCAATATTCTCTGAAATTTTCACCCTTATATCCTTAGTCTTAGTAGTAGTAGAAGTAATAATAGCAGTAACAGTAGTAGTAGTAGTAGCACAAGTAGTATGCACATAATCCCTTTGGTCAGTTGAACATCTCCCTCATCATGCCCTGAAAGTTTTAACTTAATAGTCTAAACTGTTCATAACATATTGCCGACATGCCCTTTTACAATCTGCATAAACATAATGTGTTTTGTCTTCTTCCCCCTCGACATTACCTGAAGTTGTCAGCTTAATACCCTTAGCCTTAGGATTAGTCGCAGTAGAAGTAGTTGTAATAGTAGTCGTAGTAGTAGCGTCCACGCATTTTCTTTGGTCAATTGATCACCCCCTTCAACATTCACAGAAAGTTTCAACTTAACACCCTAAGCCGTTCCTGAGATACACCCTCTTGAAAACCTGCATGTACATAGTGTGTTTTGAACATTCCCTGGAAGCTTCACCTTGATAGCCTCTGCCTTTTTGGACACCAAGGGTTTAACAAGTTCTCTCCCAATAATAGATACTATGCTGGGTGAATTAGATAGCTTACAGGCCTTGCTTCAAGGGTTGGAGGGGGGGAATTGTCATTCCCAGAGGCATAGTTATTGGACATTCAAACTATCGTAAACAAAATAACTATCTCAAGATTTTTGTCGGATGTCTTTGGGGGAATAAGGGACGGAGGAGGGATGGTTGCCATCCAATCACTTTTTACTCTTAAGAAGGGCACTAGAACTTTCAACTTCTAATCGAATAAGCCCCTTCCGAAGTCTCTACAACAACTCCTTCTATACAAAATTTTTTGGTGAAAAGAACAAAAAAAAAAAAATACTTAGAACCCACATCGCTTTTCACTTAAGTAATAGATCGCAATAGCGCTGCCAATGAAACTGACGACTGGCAGGATCGATACAAGGATCGGGCTTGATTCAAATGGGTGTTAGTTTACATGAGAGTTGTGTTAAACGGTGGTTGAGTTAAACGGATATTCATTTAGACGCACACCACTTATACGACTTGAAATGCTGTAGATAAAGTTTCAAAAGAAAAAAACTATGGTTTTAGGAAGGGGAGAGGATGCATCGACCCAATTTTCACTGTTAGATTAATAATTGTGAAGTGTCTTGGTCATCAGACACCTTTAGTCCTCAGTTTTGTAGACTGGGAGCAAGTCTTTAATTCAGTCGATAAAAGAACTTTTGGGAAGGTCCTGGTCTCGTAAGGTATATCAGATAAATGCATTTAATGTGATTAGTGCTATGTACGAGGATAACATTGTTGCGGTTAAGGAAATGAGGTTAGTAGCTGGTATCATATTGAATCAGGAGTCAAACAGAGTTGCGTTCTATCCCCATTTATATGGTTAATTTTGAAGGATTTTGTCCTAAGGAACACGGCAAAGGCCATGGGAGAGCATGAATCAACAGGGAAGTAAAACTCTCCTAGACTTAAATTGTGCTGATGATTTGAGTGTCATTGATGAAAATGTTAGCAAAATCAATCATTGTTTTGAGGTTTTGAGAGTTAAGGGTGCAAGAATAAGTTCAAAAATTATGTTAAGAAGACTAAGTCGCTAAAACTGAGAAGATTGATCAAGTGATTTACTTCACTTACCTAGGTCAAGGCCGTATCCAGGAAGGGGTGGGTGGTTAGGGGGTTTAACCCCCTCCCCCACGATATGTTTGTCCGTCTCGCAAAACCGTAACAAAAATAAATATAAACAAATTTTGTATGCATTTTAAAAGTTTTTTGTAATCCCCCCCCCCCCAAAAAAAATAAACTTCCTGGATACGGCCCTGACCAAGGTAGTATTATCAGTAAAGATGGTAGATGCAGCGAAAATATTAAAAGTACAACAGAAAAAGCCCAGGATGTTTTTTCTCTTTGAAAAAAGTTTGGAAGAATAGGAAGATAAATCTGCGAACCAAGGTTATAATATTGAAAGCTACATATGCCAGTGGTCACATATGGCTCTGAAACGTGGGTGCTCCAAAAGACGGGAGACGATTTGTTAGATGTTTTCCTATGAATTTTTTACGAACTCTTTTGGGTACCTGCGTGACAGATAGTGTTTCAAACAGTAATCTGTAAGAAAAATGTAGTTCTATCCCACTCTCTAGGACTATTTTGAGAGAAAGGTTGAGATGACTAGGACACGTTTTGCGGATGAAGGATGAAAAATTGCAAAAGATTGTTCATCTAGGGCCAAGCGAAAAGCAGGTCGCCCTCGAATAAGGCAAGGGGAGGTCGTAAGGAAAGATTTAAGGGAAATTGGATCTTCTTGGGAGGGCGGAGAGGAAGGCTTTGAATAGATTGGGATGGAGGAGCAGCGTGCACAGCTCTGTTGGCTTCATGTGACTTGGCCTCAGTATTCACATATATTACAAGCTTAGTCTAATATTACTCCTCAGAATGAAGGGAGATTAGGTGGAATCCCCTCTACCCTCTTTTTCTATATTTATCAGAAAGCTTACAGAAGTTTAAAGCATTTGGGCAGAAAAAGGCACAATCTAAGGCTGCAGACTAGACCCCGGCACCACGCCGGCGTATCAATCGAACGCCGCTAACGAGAGGCCCGGTTGACCGCCACCGAAGTGTCGCAACGCCGCCGGTATAGGCGGCAGGGTTCGGCTGACTTTAAATTAATTTTGCGGCAATTCTTTATGGCGTCAACCGAAAAGTCGGAGCTTTTCTTGTCTCGTGTGGTTAAGTATTTCGATTTTTCTGATTAG
The DNA here is from genome assembly GCF_049724085.1 of Artemia sp. Qi Xiang Cuo. Classification (NCBI taxonomy): domain Eukaryota; kingdom Metazoa; phylum Arthropoda; class Branchiopoda; order Anostraca; family Artemiidae; genus Artemia; species Artemia sp. Qi Xiang Cuo. Next base: position 42,538,400 of record NC_142806.1, read on the forward strand.
AAATCAAGCAGGGCTAGCACTATCCCCAAATTTTCGGGTCTTTCCCCGAAAATCACCCAATCACGGTGCCACCCCTATTGATTTATCACTAGTGACTATCCGTGCCAAATATTAATTTACATCTTATAATTCTTCACTACTCTCTTGTTCGTTAATTTTCATCTCTTGTGTTACTTTGCATGAAAACCAGACAGATACAATTGCAAAATACACGGTTCTTCGTATGTTGACAAAAGTATCGTCTTTATGAAATGAGATTAAACCATTTGGAATGCAGTTTCTCAATTGCTATAAGAGTCTTACATCATTCGTAGTCAAGAATTTTATTTTTAAGTTGAACGAAACGCATACACTATACAGGTTCAGTTGGATTTTGAAATTGATAGTCAACAGATTGTTGCGACAGCTGATTCGTACGTTTGCAGAATTTGTTTTCTTTCGCTATTTTTAGATACATTTTTTAAATATTTAATACACAATTATTGAACGCCTCATAGAGTAAAGAAAATAACATCTTTCTGAAATTTTTTTACCCCCCCCCCCCCGAAAAAAAATTCTATTGAGAAAATTTTAGCTATAGACTATGTACAAGGTTGGGGAATTAAAGATTGAAACGGAAGTGACCCCAAACATATGATTCATAAAAAAGTTTTATATTATTGCCTATAGGGGGGGATAGGGGGCTATCATTTTTAAACGATAATACCTTAATTTTTTTTTAATTGAAAGCAGGGATACCGGAAAGATTTTTTTTTCATGTAAAGCGGAGACGGAAGAAAATGATATCAAAATCCCTGGGAAACCATAGAAATATTTTGATAGACCCAGGATCCCCCATTGGGACTTGTTCACTGTCTTGGGTATTTTTGGATTTCTCATAGGCAACTGGCCTAATTTAAGTTTTGTGTGTGCTCCCTTTTGATTAGATTCCTTGGATCTTATTGAATGCCACGGCGAATCTATGACTCAGTTTTCCAGTAATTTGAGTTATATCTGAATAATCTCGACATTTTTGTTGTTCGACCTTTATAATTTTTAGATGATAATGCCTCGAATTTCTTTTTATTGAAAGCAGGGATGCCAAAAAGATAATTATTTTTTTTAATCTAAAACAAAGACGGTATCCTATCAAAGTGGTATCCAGAGGGGGGGGGGGGGTAGGGAATTCTCTTATTTAAATAGTAATACCTCGAACTTTTTTTATTGTAAGCAGGGATGCCAAAAAGTTATTTTTTTAATTTAAAGCAGAGACGGTATCCTATCAAGGCAGTATTCAAAGAGGGGACGGGTAGAGGGCTTTCATTTTTAAATGAAAATACCTCGATTTTTTTTTATTGAAGACAGATATGCCAAAAAAGTTACTTATTTTCATATTTCATAGCAGAGAGTATATCCTATCAAGGCAGTGTCCAGAGGAGGGGGGGGGTAGGGGGTATCTTTTTAAAGAGATAATACCTTGCATTTTTTTAATTGAAAGCAGGGATGCCAAAAAGTTATTTTTTTTTCAATTTAAAGCAGAGACAGAAAAAAATGATATCAAATTCCTTGGTAAACCACAGAAATATTTTGGTAGACCCAGGGCCCCCCATTGGGACTTATTTATTGTCTTGGGTATTTTTGGATTTCTCATAGGCTACTGGCCTAATTTGGCTTTTGTGTAGCTCCCTTTTAATTAGATTCCTTTGATCTTATTGAATGCCACGGCGAATCTATTATCTATTATTTCAACTATTATGCAAGGGTTCTGAAACGCCATAGCCATTTCGTTTCTACAAAATTTCTACTTCTCTTGATGAATAACGAAGAAGACCAGCGTCCAGCCAGCGAGTTGCGATGTTTTTAACTTATGAATAGTCCCGAATCTGTTGCAAATTCAAGCTGGGATTTGAGAAAGACTGATGAAAACTTCAATGTTTGCGGTCAACATTGATCGCGCCTGCGGCACGCCGCCGCTGCTATTTTTGGCCCTGCCACTGCCGGCCTTCCCTTATCGGCGCGGCCCCGGGGTCCACTGCAGACTATCCCCCGATCATATGAAGATCAACTGATCCTCTGCTCCAATAACTGACGCAAAACTATAGACTACTGTACCTAGTTTTTTTTGTTTTTTTTAAGCCTCAAAGCCTCAAATCATTAGACACGGTCAAATGAAGCATACAAATAATTGTCTATATTGACCGATTACTAAGCATGGACTGCATCAATCTTTAGGAGCGAATGCGCCACCGCACAATATTACGGTCCCCTAGAACTGGGAAGCAAGGTAAATAGCTTTTCGATAATTCAAAACTGAGTGGCTATATCCAAACTTTCAATCGATTGTATTTTAGCTTTCTTCGAACCAAAATAGTTGTTTTGCGCCTCTAAATGGCACAAACGTCACTTCACTGTGGCACGATCACTCTTTTTCTTCATAAATAGGGTACCAGAACTTTCAATTTCCGTCCGAAAGAACCCATATCCCAATATTCTATCGTCACTTCCTAGATACGATTACCTCTCGGAAAAACAAATAAACAGGTGATAAATAACCTTTTCGATATACATGCAAAATTTCGCATTTTTGTAGATAGGTGCATGATGGTATAGCTTTCATTACGATTACCTTGGGAGTATTTTTTTTTTCCAAAATTAACCGAATTTTCGTCAGATTGTCACTGCTGATAAAACTTTTAAACCGAATGAATTTTACGTGCTCGGAATCATCGTATTAATTTAATTCTTTTAACGTGCTTATTAATACCACACTATTAATTATATATATATATATATATATATATATATATATATATATATATATATATATATATATATATATATATCACAGTCGGTATTTTTCTACTGACTCAACATTGATCACAGTCGGTCCGAGAACTTTCGATACAAAATACTAGACTATTTGTAGCTACTTGTGTCTTTTTTTCGATGACATAATATGACTTAAATTTCTTCTTTTTTTAATTTAGAATGAAAGTAGACTAGCGCTAACTCTTACATCAGGCTCTGTAAAAGAGCTTTCTAACGAAATTTGCTGTTACATAAAACAAAAGAAACTTAGCCATGGAAACAAATTTCTGCAACGTTATAGCTTCACGGTAAACCGAAAGCACTTTGATAGGTTTCAGTTAGAGATGGCTTACAAACTCCCGGGAAAAAAAGAGAACAATTTCAGTCTTCGCCAACTGAGAAAAAAAAAAAACAAAAAACGTGTGACTAAAAAAAAAACGAAGAAAAAAAAATAACAATTAAGAAACCACAACAAGTGTAATATTCAGTCAGTGAAAAATAAAAAAATAAAAAGACAAAGAATTTCGCCAAGGGCCTCCGCCAAACCATCCTCAGTGCTAAAAAAAGAGAAAATAAAAAAAAACAAGTCAAATATAAAACAAAAAATAGCCTTTTGAAGTAAACTGTATCGAGACAAAGATATGACTGAACAAAAACCAAACCAAGACAAATGGAAAGCATGCAAACATAGATTGGGCAAGAGTTCTTTCCCTAGCAAAAGAACTGGCCGATTTCCTGCAGCCTGCCTACTGACCTGAACCTGTTAACATGATCAACTGATCTTGATTTAACATAAGAAGGAATGTTAGTTAATTGTCTTTGTATTAAATTATCATAAACTGGGCTTTTAAAAATATTCCTAGCATCTCTATTTAAAGCGGGTCTTATGTGTGTATTTTTTAATCTCTATTGCCTCCCTAAAAGGTCTTGGTAAACCATTTACTGTGGAAAATAATGTTCCAATGGCTTACACTAAAGGCTAGACGAACACAAAGTTTCATTAAATAAATCTCTAAAGTCTGAAACAAAATTATTTTTTACAGTAAATGGTTTACCACAGTCTGATATGTTTTTTATTTATAATTTTCGTTTTTTTTTCTGTCAGCGTATTAGAAACATATTTAAGCAAAAAAACTTCTGAATATTTTATGAAAAATGACAAAAACGTAAGCCTAACTGTTATCATATGACCAAGGGCACAATTTTTCCATTTTTACAATTTTTCTTTTAAGCAGACCAAAAATTTTTTTATATGCATTTTTTACGTTTTTATGGCAAGAATTTTAGGAAGGGGTGGGAGTAGGGGGGGGGGGGTACGACTTTTACGAACTTATTGTCATAAGGTCAGTCCATTTTTTTTCTTTTTGGAAATTTGTTTATTTAGAAAACAAGGGGTAGTCCGAAACAAAGGATCCAAACTGGCTTAAAAGGAGACAAAGAAGTCATAAGAAAGTAAATAAATAAATATCACACAGTCACGATAAAAAAATAACAAACAGATTTTGTGTATAATAGATCTTCTATACTTTTGCAACCTTGCTGAGATGCAATTTTTATATACAGCCGACGATAAAAAAAACCCATAAAAAATAAAAATATAAAAAAGTCCAAAAACCATCTTGGACAGTTCCAGAAGTAAATATGCAAAAGAAATTGTGAAATGAAAAGAACCTGAGGTTCGGAGATTTGATACAGCTCTATGGGGATTTAAACAAAACTTTAGTGCCATAGCCAGCATACGTCAGTTGAATTAAGGAAGTAAAGAGGGATCTGAAAGCACTAACACAAACAGTAGTATAGCTGTGTTTGACAAGGTTGCCATATGTTGTACAGTAGTGCGTAGTATATAAAATTCTGGCTACCAGCTTTGTTCAATATAGACTTGTGTATATTTTTCTACTTCAAAGTTCCCCTAAAACTTGAAGACAGGAAAATGCTCGATTTACCCTGTTTTCGGCCAAATGTAACTCTACGAATTCTGTCGTGGCAACAGGAGTCCTCAGTCCGATTAAAAAGCAGAGTAAATATTATCATTCATCAAAGATTACATAAACTAAAATGCATAAATGACAAATATCTCAATGTAGATAAAAACGAATTGCTATCAAGTTCGACTGAACTATTTTGCCAATGTTGTCTTATAAAATTATTCTGCTGACTACAGCAACTTTACTATAAGAAACGATATAAAGTTGCGGTGTTTGTTTATTAACTCACTACAAGGAGTTGGAGAATATGAAAAAAGAAACTATTTCCATAAAACTACTTTTTCATTATGTGCTTGAGCGTCCCAAAACTCGACACCCTATTTTCATAGCTGACGAATGGCATCAGTGACATCAAAACATGCCTGGATTGCAAATGTGCGTAGAATGCTGATGTTTTTTTTAGTGTGTATTGTGTAACTTAGTGTATTGTTTTTTTTTGTATTTGTGGTGATTTACTGTGAAGCCCCTAGAAAGCTAAGCTTCTTGGACCAAATTACCCATGTTCTGCTTATACAGGAACGTTTTCTAGTATGAATAAAATGTTTGATTGGTTGAAAGATTTGTCAATGGTTATTTTTGATAAAAAAAAAATAATAAAGGACAGTAAAAAGCCACTGTTCACTGATAAGTCTACAAATACTTTATTTTTTTTCTTTTATTCTGCTATTATACCTAGTTTTCTATTATGACAGCTTAATATTTAAAAGTGATGCTCAGTACCAGGCAACGTTTTTTTTTGTTTTTAGAATCTCGATGCCACTTTACTATCTTATTATATTCAATCGTTGAACATATAAAATTTAAAAATGGCTAGATGGCGTTTGTGATTTTTCCCTTTGAAACAGACTTGTATTTCTAGTTTTGTAAGCTTCTTGACCTAACGAAAATAAAATCTTATCTGCGAAACAAGGAAGCCCAAGGGAGAGACCGGGGGAGGGGAAATCAGCCCTTTTCCGTACTAGAAGACCAATATATACAAAGCCAAAAAAATTGAATAAATATGAGACTTTTCTGACAAAGTAAAATCAGGCAAACTATAAAATCTTTTTCATTAGCCCCCTCTTACATTAAGAAAATCATTTGGGACCTCCTTGTGCAGAAACAATACAAATTTCCTAACCCGATTGGACACGATATTGCTAGGTCAATATTAAGAGAACAGCTATAATAATTAAGAGGAAGAATTAACCTTTAATGAAAGTTATATATCTGTGTTGCCTACAAGAAGAGGGGGGGGGGGGTGGATTCTAAGAGGTATATTTTGCACATTTATTTGGGGTGTGCCAGGTAACAAGTATCGGTCATATTAAGGTGAAAGAGGATGGCAACACGCCATAATTTACCCCTTGTGCCAATTTTAAAGAGGTTAAAATCACATAAATCTTTAGTAGATTTTGTAATCGACTACTTGGAACCATGAATTCCGGCATTTTGTCTAAAAGAAGAAAATTAGTGCTTTTCGTTTTTTTGGTTAGCGCATGTCACAAATTGGCATCTTGAAAGATTATATAAAAAGAAAAGCGATGTTAAACCGGCATTACCGTAAATACAAGGGGATGACTGCCAGTAGGATATATAAAAAAATCTTGGAGGAAGGAGGGGCAAACAGAAGGGAGAAAAATGACTTTACAGGACCACACAACACTACCACCACTTACTTACTAACTTTCGGCAGAAATCAGACAAAGATTTATCCTGCTCGATACCAAAGAACGGCGGGATTAATCACGCTGTCCAACACGATCTTTCAGCAGCAGTCTTTTCTACCTTCTCGAATCTTCAGCCAATCCTTATCCGTACGATGTCCGTGTCGGCAGATGCCGTCACCAGGATCCAGGTCATTCTTGACTGCCCGCCATAAATTCTTTCTCTGACTGCCACGTCTCTGTTTCAAAGTTGGAAAGGGGTCAACGGTGAGGACGTCGTACCAGGTAGTCGGTATAGTATTGTCCAAGAAAATTCAGTGGCCCTTTTTTTATGATTCCCCAAAGAATCTTCTTCGAACTCCAGCTTTTGATACACGAGACCATCGACTGACACGTAAATCATGCAGCGACGGCTTAATGATTCAAGGGGACGGAGTCTCTTCGGCTTTTAGAGGCCAGGTGTCATAGGCGCATAGTACGGCAGATCGTTGCCTCATACCGGTTCATCATAGTTTTTGTGCTGATTCCATGTCTTCTCCAGAGGGACTTTTTCATATATTTGAATACATCCGATGCCTTTCATATTCGTGCTATAGTACCGACGTCTGAGCATCTTTTGGAGTTATGAGCATCCGACGTCTGAGAATCTTTGGATAGAACAATCTAGCGAAACTGCTCAACGTATCGATGGCTTCGCCCTCCAGGTTGAAATCTAGGTCACTCATGGTATTTTTTTTTTCATACCTTATGTTTTGTGCTTACTGATCACGAGGCCAGCTTTCTTTGATGTGCAGGAAACATTGACCATTTTCTGAAGTTCTACATAAGTACTCCTCAAAAACCTATATAGTCTTCGAAGTCAAGGTGTATGAGGGGGATTCGATTGTTTTCTTTCTGTACGACTTTGAGCCCTTCATGAGTACAAAGACAAATTTTTCATTATCCAGTCAGTGATATGGTTTTCACTTTACTAAAAAAAAAAAAAAAAAAAAAAAAAAAAAAGACCGCGGAATGTCAGTTGAATATACATATACTGATATTTATTCCTCAAATGTTTAATAATTTTTCTATTTATTAAAATAAAAAGTGAAGATTTAAGATGTATTTTGTTTTCAGTATAGTACAAATTATGTCCTGGCCTTGAGAAGGCATGGGTGTTGTCAGCCGTACTCATATTAATTTTTGATCGTTTTGAGTTTGACTCGGTTATTTATTGCAATTTCTGTTAACGTTGGATTTCACTTATTTACTGATATGCTTGGAAGATTATTTGACTTTATTTCTGCCCATTTTTGGTTTAACGGAGCTCTTTACTTACCTCTGAAAAACCTATTTTGTGGAAAAGGTTTTTTAAATTAATTTCTGTAAGTTGACCTGAAAAATGAAACCTGATATCATTTACCAAAATTAATATCTGTGCTCTTTGATAACCTGGATACACTTGCACTCTTTTGATTTACTTAAATTGTAAGAGCAGAAGTAGTAATAGTAGTAGCCGCGAAAGTTTCAACTTCATACCCCTGGTCGTTCTCGATATATTGCTGAAGTGTCTTATTAGCAAACATACACACAGTGCCTTTTCATTAAGTTTTAAAGCAACACTTAGCTTCAAAGCATAATGGGCCGATAACATAATTGTGGGGGGTTGACATACCCAGTATCCCTAGAGACATAGTTACTGGATTATTCTATTATTCTGAACAAAATAGCTGTCAAGATTTTGACTGGATGTGCTTAGAAAATGAATGGGCTTGGGAGGGCTGTCTGCCCTCCAATCTCTTTTGACTCTTTGAAAGGGCACTAGGACTTTTTTATTTAGTTCAACATCCGCCCAAATATTACTTGTAAGCTTCACCTTAATTGTCTTAGCTTCCATAGTAGCAATGGTTGTAGTAACATTACTAGCAGTATAAGCATAACACCTTTGGTTTCTTCAACATCTCAGTAAATACACGGTGAAAGTTTAAACTTAATACCATCAACCGTTCCTGATACGTCTTCTTGACAACCTGTGTGAGCATATGGTTTTCATTTAGTTCCATACAGGTTCAATATTTCCCAAATTACTCGTCTCAATACCCTCAGTTTTAGCAGCAGCAGCAGCAGTAATAGTAGGAGTGGAATTAATAGTAGTAGCCTTAGCAGGAGTAGAAGTAGTAGCATTAGGATGCGAATATTTTCTTTTGGTTAGTTCAACATCCCCCACAACAACCTCTGTTAGTTTCAACTTCCTACCAAACTGTTCCTAAGATATTGATGTTACGCCCTTTTGAAAACCTGCATACAGACGGCGTGCTGTGATTAAATTCAATCCCCCTAAAAAACAAAAAAAAGAATATCCTTGAAAATTTCACCTTCATACCTTTAGGCATAGTTGTAATAGTAGTCACAGTAGTATTAACGTATTGCCTTTACAAGTAGTTGCAATAGAAGCAGTATTAGTAAATGCAGCAGTGATAGTAGCATTAGTAGTAGCGTGCACGTATTGCCTTTTGGTCAGATGATCTTCCCCTTTTAGAATTATCTGAAAGTTCCCAACTTAATACCCAAATCAATTCTTGCGATACACTCTTTTCACAATGTACATGTCAAAGTGTCTTTTGATTTAGTTCAAATTTCCCCTCAATATTGTAAATGGAGTAGTGTGGTACTAACAGAAGTAGTGGTAGCATGCCTTTTTTTACCATCTGCTATATCATTTCCTAAAAACTCTTATTTAATATAACCAGTCATTCATGAGTCGCCCTTTTGACAATCAGTATACACATAATGTGTTTTGATTTATTTCAGCACTCCCCTCAATATTCTCTGGAAGGCTCATCTGAATGCCCTTCGTCTTTTTGAAAAGTAAAGTTCAAACATACATACCTTTCTCAATAACATATACTATATGTAAACAATGAACGAATTGTCTACAAATTGTAGACTATTCGTTATTGTAGACTACAATAACTTACAGCCCTTGCCCTGAGGATTGTGGGGAGGTTGACATCCTAAGACTAATTACATAAGACGTAATTACTGGAACTTTCAACAATGCTGAACAAAATAGCTCTCTTAAAATTTTGATGGGATGTGTTTTAGGGAACGATAGGCTTGTGGTTTGAGAGACAGGTTGCCCTCCATTCAGTTTTGATTCTTAAAAAGGCCACTAGAACTTACAACTTCCTATTAAATAACCCCTTTCGAAGTCTCTACGACAACTCCTACTGTCCGAAGTGCCCTGGTCTAAAAAAACAAACAAAAAAAAACAATAAAATAAACAATACATTGTGCCCACGGCGCAATAACACTGCCTATGATACAAAATAAGTATGTTAAAGTAAGTAGTGCGAAGCAATACAGCTAACAACATGATAGTAACACGGCTGCGGTTAAAGGCCCATTTACGAAGAGACTTTACTAATAGTTTTATTAGCTATACGAGTCAATCAGATTTTTCATATAATTTTCTGATTTGGTGAAAAACTAAGCGAAAATCTGACTGGCCCACTTTAGCGCTAATTACCGATATTAGTAAGATCTCCTTGGGAATGGGCTTTAAGGATGAAAGTGGAGCTAGTGAGAAGTTACACGTGGAGCCAAGAATTAAAGCAGAATTGTGTTTTGTCCTTTTTGTATGGGTTATATGTATATATATTTTTTTTTACATCACTAACTTAAGAATTGTCAAAGGACATGACGAGTGACCTTCATATTAAAGTTCAAGCAGTTCTAGTACTGGAACACATGGAAATTCTTTCCCAGTTGATCTGAGGGACTGGTCCATTTCTGAAGTAAATCTGCTTTAGAAATGATTTTAAGAAAAACCTCCAAATTTTTTCTTTATCTAGTACATCAATAACTAAATAAAACGAATAATAATTTCGAAAACCTTGCAGAATCATAACAGAGAACCAAATACTAATGTCATTTAATCAAAATAAGTCCATTAAGATAATAGCAGCGTGATCAAGGTTAAAAAACTTAGTCTTATTATAAGTCGATATTCATGACAATTACCACTTGTCAGTCTTATTAACCAGCTTCAATTTCTACTGGATGATCGCTGTGTTGCCAATAATACATGCCTTTTCGCAAATAACCACCCCCGTTATGTAATAAATGCTATGGTCATTTTGGCTGTGGAAATTTTGGTGGCATATGTCAACGTGTAAATCTAAATTTTGGCACTTACCGCCAGAATTTCAACACAATGTGCCAGAGCTCCTCCAGATTAGTATTCCTGTTCAAGAATAGGTCAGCACTAACGTCCAATAGGAAAAGAGCTTATTTGCCTCAATCCCAAAACTATTACTGCATATTTGTCTGCCCTCGCAGATCCAGAGGAATTAAAAAGACGAGTCACAATCTGTACATTAGATGAAGCGAGACAAGTTTTGATACGAAAGAATGTGAATCTTTATTTAAATTTTCCATATACAAAACAAATGAAAATTCCCCTTCTTTCGCCAAATTGAAACGAAGTCGCAGCTCACTGAAAAAAAGATATGATATTATTGTCCATCTATAAAAGGTTATCAGCATACACAAGGTTCCAGGTTCCGAGAACTCCCAAATGCGAAAGAGAAGTGTTTAACTTTAGAGTTGGGATAATTAATAACCAGCTGAATAACAAAACAACTAAAAAAGTTGACAATAATCATTACCAGAAGCAAATTATAACGATAAACAGCTCAATATGTATTAATTAGCAACAGGTAGTATCGAAACATTCAAGCAAATGATGAAAATATTTATTCGCTATCTTGCATTCCTTAATAAAAGAGACAAAAAACTCTCACTTTCCGTTCAAATAAAATAGAGTTTAACGGACAAATAATTAACAATTACGAAAAGCATAAACCGTCACATGGGCATAGTCGAAATTGACATACATTTAATTTTATTTATCTGTAATAAACATTTATACTTCTAAGGAGCGTACAGCAGAAAGGGGTAGACAGGACAAGGAAAGCTATTTTTAAAATAGATAACTTAGATATACTCATCGACAGACCCCCTCCCAGCATCTAATACAGAGCCACTGCAAGTGATTAACAGACGCATTTTCGGTGCAATCAAGATTTCAGCACATATTGGTTATAATAAACAAGTAAATAAGGCACGTCTTAGCGTCAATTTTTATTTTGTTGGCGCATTTATTTCTCATGCCATTCAATCCAAGTTGCAGTGTATAGTGTAAAAACTAGTAGCTCATCATTTTAAAAACAGGATAAAGATAACATGCAAAAAAAACAAAGAATTCCATGCTAGATAGTATAGATGTACAAACCAGATGTCAGCCAGAGAGAAGAGAATTTACTTTCCCTAAAAATAGTAACAGAGGTAAAGAAATAGAAAAGGAAGAATTATAAAAAGATTGATTAATTTAAAGCCCCAAAATTCCAGCAAAATATGAAGGACCAAACTTTTTGTCTCATTTCAGATATTCGGCTCTTCTTAAGTTATTTTCTTTCTTTTTTAATGGGGAGGGAGAGGGAGGGACGGATGCTTTTTATTTTATTTTACTGTTCTTATTCTTTTATTCTTCTTATGCTTATCTTTTTCATATTGTTATTTAATTTCTCATTTCATTAATTTTTCACTGTTTATGTTCTAAAGTTCTCCAATTCATGCTCTCATGGGACATTTCTTTTCATATCATCATTTATCAGCTTTCATACAATTTATTGTTTTTTCTATTACAACTAAGGATGGGCAAGTGAAAACCTGACAGAAATATTCAAATATTGTCTCTACATTTAATCAAAGCGCTAAAAAAAAAGAAAGAAAAAAGGAATAAGAATACAAAATCATTAAGTTATAAAGGGCGTCACTGATGAGCAGTCCCTACCCATAGAGCATTTGGATACAATCTAGAGCCTCATTTGTAAACGATTTAACTTTGATTCTTCACCCAAAGCATATTTGATACTCCTTTACAAAAACGAATTCTGCTGGTATCTTAACTGTATTCTTAACAAGGCTGGTATCTTAACAAGATTACTATAGAAAATTTACACTAACAAGTTTCTTCAACAATAAGAATAAGTGAGATAATAGTTAGATAATATATAGGTTAGTTAGATAATATAGAAACAAGTTAGAATTAATAAAAATACTCAGTTACTGGATCTTCGAAACAACGCATTGTTTGTTCCATTGTAACTTAGACAATATAGGTTTAATGAACACGTGAAATTTAATTCAATGATTTCCCATTATAAATACCAGCCATTATATATTGAACAGTGGTGGTACTTTGAAGAAAGAAGATGAAAATTCTTGCATCACAGAAAAGAAAACGAAAACAAGACCCACGATGGGTATTAACTTAAAAAAAAAACTACATAAGAAGAAAATGTTTAAGAAAAGAAGATGCCATACATTCAAACTATAATATAGGTAAGGAGCACATCTATGACGACAACACTAACAAACCGAGAATGTTTTATTAGCATTGAATACACTTTATTCCCGAGTCAAATTTAGTCAATTAATCATTTGACCACTTATGAAAAACAGTCTTCTAAAATACTTCCAGGCATGCTAACTAAGAGCCCACCACCGACAAACGCATTTCTTTAATTTAGAAAACCCACATCTACTATAAGACACTCCCATAAGAACTAATAGCACATAGGCAATCAAAACGTCCGAATTCGCCAGTCGAAATGTCAACATGATAGCTGTCTTTCAACTTTGTAACGTCCCATGTCGGACTTGTCAGACTATTTAAATAATTGAAATTGTTGTAACTTCAAGAAAAACAACGGTCCCTCCAGTGCAGGTCAGGCATTAATAACTTCTTCTCAAGTCTACACAGAGCCCTTAAGCCAGCTTAGAACCGGACAGCGAGAAGTCCCTGGGACCTGCAGTTGAATGGAGACTTTGGGCAAGCCTGGGTTCCCTTTTGAACTTTACATGGTTTTCCACGCTTGGTGATGCTCTTCTACCAACAAGAGTCAGCGTCCTCTACAAGCCATCTCAAGCCTAGTACCTCCTACTCATTTTATATTCTTGCCTACAAACTTGAGAGAGAGAGAAAGAGAGAGGAAAAGAGAGAGAGAAAGAAAGAGAGGGAAAGGGAGAAAGAGGGGGAGAGAGGGATAAAAGAGAGAGAGAGAAAGAAAGAGATAGAGAGAGAAAGGGAGAGAGAAGAGAGGGAGAGAGGGAAAGGGAGAGGGAAAGGGAGAGAGAGAAATAGAGCGGGAAAGGGATAGAGAGAGAGGGAGAAAGATGGGATAGAAAGAAGGAGAGGGGGGAGAGAGAAAGAGAGGGGGGAGAGAGAGGGAGATGGGAGAGAGAGAGAGAGAGAGAGAGAGCGAGAGAGAGAGAGAGAGAGAGAGAGAGAGAGAAAGAGACAGAATTATCCCCCTGGGACCTGATGTCCAACCGGCTGTATATTCGTTTATGAATTTTTATCTTCCAACCTACTGTAAATCGGGACTTAAAGATTGTCTCCTTTTCTGCAAGAGGCGTTTGCTGCCATCTGTGATTTTTTCAGTCCAGTAACAGTAATGGAGGCCAAATGAGGAGCAAGTGAAATAAAGAAAATCGACTTACGAAAAAAGGGCAAAAGGTAAGAAATTAGAAAAAAATATAAAGAGATAGGCTAGATCAATAGAAAAAAAAATCAGGCAATATATCCTAAGACCGAAGTATTGACAGGTTTGATTTTTAACGAATTTGCTGTTATTGCTGTCATCTGGCAGAGGGACTTTCGGTCTTGTACAATGGGTTGTACATTCGGTCTTACCTTAGAAGTCCAACGGGTTGGAAAATTGTATTTTTTTAGCTAAGTTTTTTTCTGGTTAGGCCTAACATTTTTTTTCTTCAGTGAGGCTATTTAAATGGAGTTGTTGTATGTCTAAAGTTTCCTACTGTGAGGTCTAAAGTACTAAGAGTTTTGTTTCTTTTGCAGTATCCTTGGAAAAAGCCTTGTCCTTGCTTGAAAACAGCGATATCAGCAACTTGGAAGATAACAGAGACAAAACCGACCCTGAGTGGTATTTACCTGGCAACACATGTGCAACAGATCAGCAGACCAAGTGTACTCTGATAGTGAAGAGGAGTCTCAAGGCTTTCTAGATTGGGCTAATCTCAATGACTTTTCAGTCCTATTCGACGAAGGAAAGGACGAAATTCCGATAGCGCAGTATATTCCAGCATTCACAACTGATTCCGTACCAACAAGTCACTCAGGAAAAATTCGAAGCCCCAACAAAATGTGGACCAGTTAAGATACCTTGAACGAGCATCATTCATACATTCCCTTTTACTCAGATTCAATTCAACGGGAAAGCTGGAAGCCACATGAACACTTTTTGAAGTACTTCCCTGACTCATTTTTTGAGACAATGGCTTTCGCAATGAATTGTCATTACCGGAAGGCCACAAAAAAAACTTTGTTCGCTAGGGCCTCCGAACTGAAAGTATTCTTTGGCATTTCCATCGTCATGAGTAACATGAAGTTTCCTCGTCTTCGAATGTTTTGCAGCAATAAATTTCGAGTCCCTATCATCTGCGAGAAAATGCCTCGAGATCGGTTTTTCAAGCTTAGACAGAATGTTAAGTTCCTTATTTAGGACGAGGATACCAAAAGAAATGATCATCTTTGGAAAGTGCGCCCCTTGCTGAATTTGGCACGAGATGAGTGTCTAAAGCTTGAGCGAGAACAATTCATTTGTATTGACGAGCAAATGATTCCCTTTGCTGGGCGATGCAGCCTGAAGCAGTACGTACTAAATAAGCCAAATCCACTTGGCTTGAGAACTTTGTTTTAGCAGGCTCATCAGGTCTGGTGTATGATTTCGTAATCTATCAAGGAAAGACCACCTTTGTGCCAGAACTACAAGCTAATGGTCTAAGTAGTACAACTTTGCAACACCTATGCCAAGATCTAAGTGAAGGTTCCTATCTTTTCTTCGATAGGTACTTCACTAGCATATCTTTGCTTGAAAAATTATCAGAAAGCGCAGAAATGCAACCAGCACGCTCATGAAAAATCGATTCGAAGGTCTATCAGCGAAGACCGATTGTAAACTAAAAAGAACTGGACGTGGGAAGTCCTTTACATTCACGCGAGAAGATGGAGTTATAGCCGTTACGCAGTCGTACGACAACAACAAGCCCATTTTTCTAGCTTCATGCTGCTATGGCAAAGAACCCGAGCTACCTGTGTCAAGATACAACGAGTCTTAAAGAAAATATGTAGATATCCCCAGTCCTCTTGTGGTAAGACAGTACAACAAGTACATGGGCAAAGTCGATCTCTGTGACCGCATGGTGAGTTATTACAGATTCAGCAGCAGGGCAAATAAATGGCAAGTTCGAGTTCTTCACCATTTTATTGATTTGGCTCTTTCAAATGCCTGGCTACTCTGCAGGCAGGATTCAATCAAAGGGAATAAACCCTACGATCAGCTGATCCACTTCAGATTTCAGGTAGCTGAATGTTTTGAAGATCTTCGGCGATCAATCGAGGGCGACTTTAGCGAATATGAAGTGTCCTGCGAAGCGTGTCAGGTCTATCTCTGCTTTCAGGTTCGCAAGCAAGTTCGAGAATGTTTTTCGCATTCCCATAAATGATAAAGGTTGTTTTTATGTGTTATGTATGTTGATCGTATGTTTTCTCATGACATTTTGTAACTTGTATTTGAAAATTACACGAAGTTGAGTCCCCATGTCCAACGGGTTGTACATCCCCCCCGGTCCCCCAGGACGTAAAAAAAAATAAAACTTTCATTCCATCGTCTTGTGCTATTTTTTTCATCGGTAAATTCCAAATTTCATATACGCCCCTACTCAAGAACATACCCAGGACCCAGGAGGTTATACAAAATACTATAAAGTAGATTTAGGCATTAGGAAAGTGTGCATTACCTTCTTTCCAGAAGCAGCTCCAACCTTGGCTTTCTTGGTTCCGCGTACTTTCTTCATTCTGTTCTTCCTTTCCTTTCGCTGTTTTCTTGAG
Organism: Artemia sp. Qi Xiang Cuo; assembly: GCF_049724085.1. NCBI lineage: Eukaryota > Metazoa > Arthropoda > Branchiopoda > Anostraca > Artemiidae > Artemia > Artemia sp. Qi Xiang Cuo. Next base: position 42,554,779 of record NC_142806.1, read on the forward strand.
AGCTTCTTCTTCTCAAACATGCCCTTCTACATTTGGAATAGATGAAAGTTAGACATGTTTTAAAATAATTACAATCTCTTTATTTTTAACAGGTAACAACAGTTGCAGAATACCAAATCTTTGAATTGACTCAAGTGAGCAAAGTTTCTTAGCCATTCATAAAATACTTGGGATGCTTACTTGATAAGATCTTACACCAAGTTTTCAATTCAACTCACAGGTCCAAGTGTCAAATTTCTTCTCATTTTAATTATTCCAATGATCATGAAGACGTAAAGACCATTAAACACTTTAAACAGCAAAATGTCAACATGACAATTGTCTTTCAACGTTGCAACGTTCCAGGTCAGAATTTTCATATTATAAAATATTATTTGGCATCTAGAAACAATGGTCCTACCAGTGTACCAGTGCAGGTCAAGGACTAATAACTTCTTCTCAAGTCTACACAATATTCTCGAATGATTGAGAATATTGGGAAGAACTTAGGATAAATTATTTTCCAGGGTAAAACACATTTTTTCTCGTTGACTCTTGATAATGGATTGTTATCTTTTTGTTTTTTTTTAGTCCATCGTCAGTTTTGTGAGGCTGGTACAAAAGAAACAATTCACCGATTCTGTCCGCTTATTTTTTGCTCTAGCTTAGAACTGAGCAGCAAGAAGTCCCCGGGACCTGCAACTTACTTTTTTGCCCCCCCTCCCCTCCTCCCTCGGAATTTGGAATAGCTTTGATTGTCTTTTTTACGACAGTAATATCACTGTTGGATACTTAGAAATATAGCCTACATACTCTTATTTAAATTGTTCATGGTAGTGAGCAATAAGTAAAGCCTGACATCAGTCATTAGTAAAGGAAACCCCAAAAATTGAAAGTTTATACATACATCAAAAGAATCTGTTTTGGTACTGATTCCAAATACACAAAACTTATTAGTAAGATTTTAGAAAATGGAGAAAAGCAACCAAAAATGGATTAGACCTTGGTAAAAATAATACCATCACTTTCAACATTTAACAACCCAGTCAACCCTTACATGCAAAAACAGGTTGCCCCCCTTATAACAAGACGTCATTATACCAAGTCAGTGTTAATGAAACATCAGGAGAGGACCCACTCAAAAAGAGCATTTGAACAAGGGGCAATAAAAGCCTCAAAATATTCTCTTTTAAGCATTAGTTTACCATTTTTCTGCCCAATGTCATTTAGATCAAATATATATGAAGTAAATTCACTTCCTAGCAACTGTTCATTTGGGGGATGTATTTCGGACTATTTGTCCCATGTGGTTCCTGAGGGAATGACAGTATCTCTCTTATAGCAGAAACAATTAGAAAGTAAAGCAAAGATTTCATTAATATACATTAATATATCTGTACAGAGCCACACATAACAAAGATGATGGTAGTAGATAAATAACGCATATTCTGTAATTCCTAGAAAACAGATATTTGACAATATTGTATAACATGAAATTAGCCCAGTCAAAAGTAAATAAAAAGTCATCTTGAGTTACAAAGAGGTACATAGTCTCAGCCGCACGGTACATTTTCATCAGCAAAATTCTACAGACCTCAGAACTTCTTTGCCTCCTATTTCCACTGTCTAGTAAGGAAAAGCAGACAAATACATTAATCAGTCTTTGAAAATTACCATCAAATGACAGTACTTCATCATCGACCACTCCCTTGAACAAAGCCCACAAGCATGAAATTTTCTCCAGGGCAATAGAAAAAGACTTACCCTTTGCAGCCTGTATTTTGGCTCAAATTTCTTTGCAAAGTCGAGTGTGTCATAAATTAGAGCAAAACCAGTGGATTTTCCACCGCCAAAATTTGTCCTGAATCCAAAGGAAAAGACTACATCAGGAGTGGTTTTATACATTTTGGCGAGTTTCTCGCAAATTTCAGTTTTTGGTACACTCGAACGTCCAGGATGAAGAACGTCAACAACCTAAAGGAAAGTCAAAATTTAAACACTTTTATTTAAATTCGTCTGTTTAAGGGATTAAATAAATAAATTCGTCTAAGATCAAACCTTCAGAAAACCACATACTTGGACAGTATGACATTTATAAAATACAAGTAACATCATAGCTGATGGCTGTTTCAAACAAAAATAAAGATGATCTCAACATGAAATTTTGCATGTAAGATTTTCTTAGCATAAAGCATACTGTTATGGTGGGATGAAATATGAAGATTTTCCTAAAAGACATACCATGGACTGGAAAGAGTAAAGTTGACTATATTTTATAACCATCCAAGAAATATTTCCAATGACATAACAGCCCCAATGCTGTAATTTTTATATTAAAAATCTTCGATTTTTTTAAGTAGCAGAATTTTGTTTTATACTCCTTAGTGCACTTGGAGATAACTTTTTTAAACACGAGTTTTGAGAATATTTTTACTAGATCATTAAGTAAAATTCGACTGGATTAAGACATTTGACCGTAGGTAAAACTGTTAGGCAGAGGGCATATGTAGGAATATAGACTATAGGAGAGAGAAGGGTAAGTTGATGAGTCTGAAATAGCCAAAATAGTGTCGCTTTGGGCCTAAATATGGCAAATATGATTAATACTAATATCTAAATATTGCAACTTCTCCTAAATTTTCTGATTGTTTTTTCACCTATTGTCTGTTTTACTTTTTTCAAACTTGAACAAAAAATAAGTTGCTATGCTATGATTATGAGTTAAAAATACCTAGATACTTCCTTTTAAAACAGAACCAATCTCTTTGGAAGACCCTTTCTAAATTTTTCTTCCATCAGCTCAATAGAAGATTAAAAAACACATTTATATGATATTATTTACACAGATTTGTGTAAGACTAGCATTCACTCATAACGCAGTTGCTTAATTTCATACAGTTTTCCACAATATTTTTCAATCTCTATAACATATAGGGTCATTGAAAGAGTTACCAAATTGCAAACTGCTATTATTAACATAAAGAAAGAAAAACGAGCAAAAATGGGGGTTTTAAAGGCCAAATGAAAATACTGACAAAACACAACAAAGCGAATATTTCGAGGGGACAAACGCCTCTCCTTCTTCAGCACGAAACGAAAAAATATATTCAATGAGTGCTGAAAAAAAAAAAAAGAAAAAAAAAAAAGAAAAAAAAAGCGGAAAGTCAAGGTGAAAAAAAGGCAACAAAACAACAAAAAAACAATGAAAAAGTAAAAAATTAAAAGATGAATAAAATTCAATAAAAGCCAAAAATTACGAGAAAATACCTAACAACCATAAAAGCGAGTCATTCACTAATATCCATGATTTGCAAAAAAAAAAAAAAATTTGAACTGCCATCAACAGATACTAGCAAATAAATGAGAAATAAAAGAAAAACCTTCATTCATTCAAAGCAAAACGAACCAGCAATTGAATGAGTTGGAGAACTATGTCATCTGATTTTAATAATTGCATTCCTTGCAGACACTCATTGAGACCTAAGGGCTTGTTGATGTGTCTGATTGGGAAACTGGTTGTGATTGAAGGTTTATATTTGGCACTACTAAAGTATCAGCTTCTATTTTGAGAAAACCGAAATACAACTTATTTATTCTTAAATCACCTGAATCCCTGTTCAGATATGTATAAATGTTGGTATTATGTTTTTTTTTCTTCAGTACTCTCATTGAATATATTTTTTCGTTTCGCGCTGAAGAAGAGGCGTTTTCCCCCTCGAAATATTCGTTTTGTTGGTTTGTCAGTATTTTCATTTGGCTTTGAAAATCCCCATTCTTCCTCGTTTTCTTTCTTTATGTTATGTCAGGCCAATGTGGTTTAAGAAATTGTCTTTGCTATTATTAAGGAGTTCTTTTCAGACATAGACAATGTTACCACTTGGAGTACATTTGTACAACTTGTCATTGTTTCCAAAACAGTGAATTGACAGTACATAAGAAATTGGTAATATAATTCTGTATAGACAAGCAACTATCACAAGCTAATAAAGCCAGATCTGTTTTAAGGTAAAAGAGAATCAATGAGTCATTGATGTTTGAATTTTTAATGAGAGAAATCATTGTCAAGTTTAATAATTAAAAATTTTACAATTTTAAAACAGCCATAAGGATTATTACATCCTGCCTTCCAACAATACATAAAATTCAAAACGTAAATCTAGGGCACAGAGAGCACAAAAAAAAAAAGAAAAAAAGCAACAACACTAAAGAGAAACGAAAAAGAGACAACAAGAAGAAGAGACCGTTTTCAAACACATCAAGAACCCGATTTTAAGAAAAAGGATTTTTTTTTCCTCTAACAGGGCTGAAAACTCACCAAAATCTGATTTCCTATGCTCCATAACGGTTTTACCATTCTGGGAAAATATATCTGCTTTATATTCACCACACGCTTTCCTGGTATTCCCAGATGTACTTTTAAGCACTGTGAGATTTGGTTCTTGCAGTTTTTACTGATTCCTAGGTTTAATATTGAGCTTATGAATGATCTAAGTTTGAAATTTTTAAGCTTGAAAAATAATCTTCTGCATAGCATTCTAGGTTCTAAGGGCAATTCCTTTAAGTCTATATTACCAATTCTGTTTTTTTTTCATTCCAGCCAGTTCTGATGTTTCTCATTTCCAAAAGAACATCACACAATGTATAAATAATAGCCATAACAGTATGAACCAAACTTCTTTTTTTTAAGAATTTGAGCATTTTTCATCATGAAATCCCAAATATGCATAATATTTGTGAAGTTTTCTTATTACCAGTTTTAAAATTTACCCACTCTCTTAGACAAATTACATATCCTTTCGCCAACAATTTGTGATAACCAGTTATCTATGATACAAAATGAAATATTTTGAAACAAAGATAGAATTAAAAATAAAAAGAATTCAGAAAATAATGACATACCATTTGTTTTCTGCATAGTAGCCTGTTGGTCAAGAACTTCCTTGTTCTGATTGTGGCAGTAGTCTCATTGGTCTGAAAAATTACATAACAAATCAACTAACAGCATACACCTATCCATGCAAATATAATTTAGATTCCACTTTTGGGCTTAAACTGTCTATAGGACCGTTTTTACAGTTATCAATGTGCTAAGATCTTACATCTTTTGTCAGAAAATGCTTAAAAGTGAAATCTTTGAACAAAGATCTTACATCTTTGTCGTTTTTGTGCACACGTCTTTCATCATTCTGCTCTGATCAATGGTCTGAGAACAATGATGAGTAGATCATCAAAGTTCTCTCATCATTGTTTTATATGGCAGGAACTTGGTGTATTTCACACTTTTTGCTAACATCAGTGAGATGTAAGATTTTAGAACAAAGATGAGTTAAGAAACAATAATCTTGGCAGAAAGATGTAAGATCTTAGTGCTAAAAAACGGGCCTTATATACACACACAAACACACATGAGAAAGAGAATGCTTATTAGCAGAGGATGAAGACCATCCTAAAGAGGACTCGTATTAAAAAAAGAACTTTAATATTGCAAACAAATGGGTACTTTTACTGATGATAATAACAGTTTAATAAACTTAAAAACAATCAATTGCTAAAAAAATAATACAAATTATATGACGGCTAATTTTTTATTATACAAGTACTAATTGATAATTTATATGACACCAATTAATGCAGTTAATGAGTTTTTAGACCTCATCTTTTTCTTTTTGGCTTTTAGCCCAATTCCATCTCTCCAATAACATTTCTTGATATACTCTTGTACCAAATATAACAAAATATGGCACAACTGACACTTTGCTGATAAGGCAGAGGCAAACATTTAACAAATATTCTTGACTATAAAAAAAGAAGTTTTCTCATGCAAACTAATCAATTACCACAAAACTGGTGTTACATCTTAGTCTCCAACAGTAAACTGAAAACAAAATTTGTAACAAAAGGCCCGTTTTTCAGCACTAAGATCTTACATCTTTCTGCAAAGATTATCGTTTTTTAACTCATCTTTGTTCTAAGATCTTACAGCTCACTGATATTAGCAAAAAGTGTGAAGACCGCCACTGTTTTGCCATATAGAACAATGATGAGAGAACTTTGATGATCTACTCATCATTGTTCTCAGACCACTGATCAGAGCAGAATGATGAAACACCTTTGCACAAAAACGACCAAAGATGTAAGATCTTAACACATTGATGAGTGAAAAAACGCCCCTAAAGTTGGGCTGCTAGGTTTAAATTCTCTCCCAATGCTGTCCAGCCCCTACACTGAATACAAAAAAAACCTTCCCCCCTAAGTAAACTTAAAAAATCATGGATATAGCTCTATCCGCATGTGTACAAAAAATACCAACAGTTAAGTCAGTCTAAGAACTATGATATATTAGCACTCTTGATCTGCAAAAAAAGAAGAGAAGAAATAATCTACTGGCCACAGACGTCACAAGAATGTCAAGGCTACTACTTGCTCAGGATGTTACATAGATATAGTAGCCATGGAACTTCAGCCCCTTACATAAAAAATGCATAGATCTTCTTCATGGATCCTAATAATCAACAATATTAAATTCTTTCAGTAAATAAGTCTCAAAATTCGCAGGAATTCCTACTGTTGACTAAACAAAAATATTAAGGTTTGTAAATAGCTGCCTCAGTTCTTACCTCAAACAAAGGATGAATGACTGGTTTCTGGATGTTAATAGAAAATCTTACTGGTGGTTTCTAGGTGGTGCTCATTCAGTGTTGGCCCAGTCTTGGCCAACTCCTTTCTTGAAGGCTTCTAGGGTTTGAGACTGGATGGCAGCTTCTTGGTGTGTCCTCTTATGGTGGTTGAGAGGGACAGGGAGAAAACATAACTTAATAGGTCATTTTCTAGCAACTTACAAGTTGTTATTACATCTCCTCTTTTCATGGTGAATGTTTGTTTTATGAGCCCAAAAGCACAGTTTGCTTTTGAAACTTGAGCTTGTATGTGACAGTGAAACTTTAACTCAATTGTCAACAATGACCCCCAGTGACTGCATCAAGTAATTCAACTTCTCCTCAGTGACTGCCTCAAACTGAGGCAGTTGTGAGTTCATATGAATGTTTTGGATTGTTGCATCCAAGAAGTAGGACTTTATATTTTGAGGCATTGAATTGTACACACCATTCAAATGATCATCTGGATAGTTTAATCAGATCTTCTTGCATAGTAAACTGATTTAGGTCATTTAGGGCCAGTCCTAGAAGCTTGCAGTCATCAGCATTTAGTGTCAAAGGATCCTTTATGTTGGTTGTGCAGCTATTGATGTACATGCTGAATAATGCAGGTCAGTGGCATTGTTTTAGGAGAGGGGAAATTGCCCCCCAATAATTTTGAGAAAAAATTTATTGTATAACCCATGCCCCTTGACTCTCTGGATGTGGACCCCTCTTGTCCCTCCAATAAAAATGCTGGAGCTATGCCCCTGATGTGGATACCAAGATGGTACCCTGTGACACTAACAGGTAGCAGTTCAGAATAGATAGCATTTCCACTGCAGTTGCATATCAACACCTTCTGAGTCCAGCTAGTTGGAAAGGCTTCTATCCAATCTATTATATCTTTGTGTGCTCTGTATGCCTTTAATTTCAAAGTTAGTAATTGGTGTTGAACTTTGTCAAAGGCTTTGGCTTGGTCAAGCAATATTACAACCACCAGTTGCCCAATATCTAAGATTTTAATCACGAAATCATGTGACTCAATTAAGTTAGTATCAACTGATTGGTTTTTTTGAAACCCATGTTGGCTTTAACAAAACAGTTTTTTTTTCAAGGTGGGAGACCATTGCCTTGTTTATGATGCCCTCAAGCACTTTACATACAACTGGTGTGAGACTTATAGGCCAATAATTACTGGCAAGACCCCTTCTCCCTTTCTTGTGAATAGGCTTAATGTTAGTCTGCTTCCAATCATTTGGAAGCATTTGTGATTAAGGGTCACACCGCTGGGTCACTCCTTACTTACAGTTTGTTACCACAAACTGTTTGATTAGAATCTGCATTTCCATTTGGCTTTAGAAGTCAGTTTTGGTGTCCCTCATGAATGCATTCTAGGGCTATCATAATTAGAAGCTTTTTTAAATACATGCTGATCATTTTAGCCTAATTTACTTTGCTTGCACTCAGTGCACAGTTTTCTGACAAGAATGCCACATGCCAATAATCTCTCCAATGCCAACCACCCTCATAATACAAAAAAAGGAAAAAAAAATCATTTACACTAGTAATCTTACAATTATCCCTTCTGCTGATAGGAAGGTGCCTCAATAGTATTCCTACCAAACTTCTTGTTTCTCTTATCAGGGGGGAAAGAATGAAGAAGTCAATCTCATCATTTTGCTTAGCATAACCTTCAGGGTTGTCTAGCAGGTTCTTTCAGAACAAAGGTTATTGGGAGCAAGACTATCTGGCCCTTCTGTCTTCCTTAACAGAGCAGGCTTCAATTCCTTCAATAAAGGTTCCCAACTTTAAATCCTATGAAGAACCAAAACTATAAGAGTTGTCTTACCTTTGCTTTCTGAATAGAAGACCCTCACTACTATGCAAGAGATATTTTCCAGAATTCAAGATTAAAGTGGATGGCATATTGTTTTAGAACATAAAGTTGGTTTTGATTGTGCCAGCTTCCTTCCAGCATTTCCAAATTGGAAAAATAGCAGCTGTAACAGTTACCCTTTTGTAGAATCACCAGCATAGGGAGAGTTACCTATATTGCAACCTCCACTTCCACCCACAACACAAATCATACTACTCAAATAAGGAAGTGCAAAACTCTCAAATGGGAAGAATTCTAACCATTTTTCCTTACCATCCTGGAGAATATTCTGAGAGTTAAAAAAGACATGGTTCAGATGCTGCCTTTTCCACTCTTTCTTTAAACACTGGTATTGCTGCATCTCTATCCAATTATTACCATGTCTTTCCAGCAGAGCTCCAAGGAATTGAGATACCTTGAAGTACTGGTTGTCAACATCTGATATCCAAATAAAACTTTTGAATAACTCCTAGTCAGCTGTGTTTATACTAAGCACAATCCTTTTTCTACTTCTGACACAGATCAAAAGAAAGTTTGTACACTAGCTTGAAGTTCATGAGTAGCCTCCACAACATATTACTGAAGACAATAATGAGAAGTAAAGTAAGTGGAATGAAATAGCAGACTTAGTTGCAACAATGCAGCAGATATACCTCAGACAGATCATGATTGTAAGAGGAATGTTAATGCTTTAAGGTTTAGAACAAAGATCCATCTTCCCACATATTTTCTCTCTACTTCAATCATGGGACTTGTTCATTATTGGTCAAAAGCCAGATTTCTTCTAAATGACATTTGTTATCAATTTGAAGAAAACATTTGACATGCTGTATTTGAAATTGCACCTGCTTCACAAGATTCTAGTACTTTAAATATTGTTTCTAGACTTCAAAACTCAAAATAATTTTTGGATGATTATTAATAGAATCTCCCACACAGTGAGTCAACCATCAGAGAAATGATTAACATGCTTATGATGATGATCTACTAGACCTTGGATAGTTCCTATCAACCACAATAGCTTTGCTATAAACCAGTCCAAAGATACAAAAGGACCTTCATTGTGATTTGTATACCTCCCTATGGAAGAACAAGCTAGATGGATGGGTTATAATATACTTTGTCACTAAACACAAATATGAAATTGAATGCTGCATATATAATCCATCACTTTTGGAAATGGTTTGTCCAACTAGGCTTATGGAGAAGGCTAAATTCAAGGATTCACTTACACTACACAAAGTAGGTTGAGCTTGATTTGCTATAGGGAAAAAATTTAGAACTCAGAGAGTGGTCTATTATGATTGTATTGCAACCATTACACAAGACTAAGAGCACTGGTGAATTAGGGCAATAGAATAAACAAAAGCTGGGAAATTTAGTTCAGTAGCATTTCCCCTTACCCTATTGTAATCAAAGAAATCGGATTTCATATTACCAAGTACAGCAAAAATGAAATCTGACTGTTTTAATTCATTAAGAGAAAACTACACAACCATGTACATTTTAAAGATTAGAAAAAAAAATAACCAGGGATTTGATTTTTGATTAAAAAGACCTCTATAAAAAGTTATTTGCTTTTTGGTAGTAAAGATCATAAAAGAAAAACATAGATATGACAAAAACAAAAATAAGCTAAACCATATGGCCCAAAACAGCTTAAGAAAGTGCAGCTATATTTGAGGATAAACACATTGTTTTTGTTTGAACAATGGTCTTTGTGACCATAATGAAGAACATTACAATTTTGTGTGTTCATTTTCATCAAATAGTTTTTGGTAACAAACTGTAAGTAATAGTAACAAAAACTAAGAGACAGTCTTGGTAGCAATGGATACATCAAAAGAATCAAATTTTGATGCTTATTCAAAATATGTAATGTTCTTCAAGTTTTATTTACCCATCAAAAGTTAAATGCCTGAGAAAATTTATAGGTTTTAGGAAAAGGGAGGAAACAACCCCAAAACCTCAAGTAAACTTAATGACAATCACACCATCAAGTTCAGCATAAAAATAAATTACTGTAGATGTTTCAATCTCCTATAAACAAAATGTAGAATCTTGTATTTTTTGCCAGAAGCAAGGTCATGGATGCATGTTTTTTTTCCCATGGGTGATTCTATCAAACCAGTTATCCTAGAAGATTCAGAGGGGGCTCATTTATCAGAAATCAAAAGTTCTAATGCCCTTTTTAAGTGACCAAAAATATTGGAGGGTAGCCAGCCCCCCTGCCCATTTTCCCCAAAGTTGTCTGAACAGAATTTTGAGATAGCCATTTTGTTGAGCATAGTTGAAAACTCTAATAAATATATCTTGGAGGATGACTTGACCCAAGAGGAAGTGGTTCAAGTAATGAACTTTGTCCATTGTTTACATATAGTAGGCCTATTGGCTATTGAGAAGCATACAAATACTTTTCAGTGGGAAGTAGGTAGATGGGTGGATCTTTAAATGTAAGAATTTTTGATCTGGGAAGGGACTTACCATCAAGAGGGAGCTGGATTTCCCAGCATTATTTAAAAAACAATGAGAAATTAAATTTTTAAAAACTAGTCTTTTCCACCTGAAAGTAAGGAGCAACATTAAAAGTTAAACAGAATTTATTGCAAATATGAGGAAGGTTGCCCCCTCCTCAATAACCTGCTCTTTATGCTAAAGTTTGACCTTTTGTCTCAATTCTTTATGAGCAACTTTTGAAACACAAGGGCTGTTTAATTAGAATCAGAAGCTTGTTTCAAGTGCTAAAACTTTAATGTAAAGAGTGGGTTATTGAGGAGAGGCAACCCTCCTCATATTTGCAATAATTTCTGTTAGTTTTAAATTTTGATGTTGCTCCTTTCTTTTAGGTGGAAAAACTTTTTTTTTAAATACAGAGGGCAGCACTGATGAAAATCTGATAATGCTCTAAAAACTATGATTTTGAACAACCAAAAGAAAAATCTAAAATTCTACTTAAGCTACTTTTGGCTATCTTGGAAAGGGGTTAGGTTAGGAAAATGAAACTTTCAGGGATGGGTCTATAGGCTAATGTATGTCCCAGGAAGGTATTTTGAAGTACCTACCTCTACCTCTTCTCTCTAGAGGGTCCTGACATTTGATGACCCTTAAAAATCTGTGTTATAAAAGTGAAACCTAGCAAAATAGATCTTCTGCTTAAATAAAGTAAAACAAAATTATTTTCAGCTTCACAACTTTGCTCAATCCCAATTTATAAGGCTTTATTGATATGCAAATACATTTCCTAAATTAAAAAAAATTGATATGGCCAGAAATTCTACTCAAATAATAAGAATTGCATTTTCAGAACAAAAGCCAGATAAAATTTTCCTAACCAAACCCTTTTCTAAGATAGCCAAAAGTAGCTGAAGTAGAATTTTACCCAAAAATCTTAGAAAATCATGATTTCTGGGTATGAATACACCTACAATGGATCCAGGGGGCAAAGATGTTTTCACTTAGTTGTACTTGGCACTTAAAACAAAAAATAGATGTCCTTGGAGGAATCTTAGAGGTGGGAACCTTGTAAGAGTTGTGACAACAGCTTTTGCATTCTTGCCAGCTTTGAGGTTTCCAACACCAATTGGTTTGGTAAATTTTTGGCAGTTCATATTATTGACTTAAAAATAAAGTAAACATACTACTCAATGCCATTTTATGCTCTTTCCAAATATAAAAATCATTTTTGTTAGAAATGAATTTTACCCCCACCCCTATATATACCAATTCAAGGTATATATATGCACATTAGGGGGGTGGGGTAAAGTTTATACCTGATGCAAACAAGAGGTAAGTTTGGTAAATATTTACCAAATCATATTATTGACTTACAAATAAAGTGAATATACCACTTGATGCATTTTTTTATGCTCTTTCCAAATATAATACTCATTTTTATTGGAAATGAATTTTACCCCCACCCTTATATATACCAATTCAGGGTATATATTTGCACATTAGGGGGGTGGGGTAAAGTTTAAACCTACCTCCCATTTACATCAGAAATAAAATTTACCCCCACCCCCCTAATGTGCAAATATATAACCTGAATTGGTATATAGGCTATAGGTGTGGGGGTAAAATTCATTTCTAACAAAAAAGGGGTAAATATCTACCAAATCATATTATTGACTTACACATAAAGTGAATATACCACTCAATGCCTTTTTTTATGCTAATTATGAATATAATAATCATTTCTATCAGAATTGAATTTCAGCCTCTCCTATATATGCCAATTCAGGGTATATATTTCTACATTAGGGGGGGGGGGCAAATTTTGTTTCAGATGTAAATGGGAGGTTAGTTTAAACTTTACCCCCACCCCCCCCATGTGGAAATATATACCCTGAATTGGCATAGGCTATATGGGGGGGGGGCTAAAATTCATTTCCAATAAAAATGATTAGGCCTATTATATTCATAATCAGCATAAAAAAGACATAGAGTGGTAGGCCTATATTAACTTTATGTGTAAGTCAATAATATAATTTGGTAGATATTTACCCAAATAGGCCTATGAGTATTATATTTGGAAAGAGCATAAAAAAGGCATCAAGTGGTATATTCACTTTATTTGTTAGTCAATAATATGATTTGGTAAATATTTACAGTAAGTTTTAACTTTACCCCCAACCCCCTAATGTGCAAACATATACCCTGAATTGGTATATATAGGGGTGAGGGTAGGCCTAAAATTCATTTCTGACAAAAATCATTATTAGGCCTATATTCATAAAGAGCATAAAACCTTATAAAACCTTTAAAACCTTATAAATTGGGATTGGGCAAAGTTGTGAAGCTGAAAACAATTTTGTTATACTTCATTTAAGCAGAAGATCTGTTTTGCAAGGTTTCACTTCTATAACTCACAGATTTTTAAAGGTCATCAAAGGTCAGGACCCTCTAGAGATAGGAGGAGTGGAGGTAGGTAGTTCAAAATACCTTCTCAAGACATAGTTTAGCCTGTAGACCCATTCCAGAGTTTCATTTTCCTAACCTAACCCCTTTCTAAGATAGTCAAAAGTAGCTAAAGTAGAATTTTACCAAAATAGGATATCAAACTTATGAGAATTAAATGAGCAGATCAAAAATTTTCTACCTAAATTATACCTAGGAATATAAGGAAGAAATGGTTCGAACAAGAAATGAAATATAGTAAGAAAGTATAACTATCCAAAATGAACAGGGAGTGATATTGAACTGCTGCACAATTACTAAAATGGCAGTGATTGAAACAGATAAACGCACCATTTTCAGTGATCTCTTTTACTTTTAATCGGTTTTTCTTCTGTGACGTATTCTTCCTCTTGTTCTTAAAAAGAGAGCTGGCTATCAAACATGATTGCCGCTCGAAAAAAATTGTGCTAGTCAGATCAGAAAAAAGGAAAAAGTACCATACTTAAAAGAAGAACTAGCCTACCTTCCAAAATATTTTTGTGCGAGTTACCCTTCACACAGCACGCGCACCTGGTTGCACGGATTCCTCTTTGGTTTGACAAATAGCAAGAACTATTCCTTTTTTTCATTTCACATGTGTTTGACATTACTCTTGTTTACGTTCTTTTATTCAACTGTTCCGATACGTTTCTTGTTTCTGTGGTAGTGCAAAACAGTCAATAGTCATTGAATCCTCGCTTGAAAATGGCCGGCCGTGGTGATTGTTAAGTTGTGCCAATTGCATGTTTGAATAATGTAAGCCTAATATAAACACAGACCTAGCAACGCCACAATAGTGAATCAGCTTTTATTCTTCGTGTGCAGCAGAACAAAAATAGGCTAAGGACTCAGTTTGTTTGGGGGAAGAGGAAGAAAAACATCTTTTAGATACTTTATAGCATTTAAATTAGACCCAGTTTGGAGGTCTTAACTAGAAAAAAAAATTGAACAATATACGGCTGCAATGCATGTAAAAGCAAGTGAATGCTGTTTTATATCTCCATTCTAGAAGGCAAATGCACCACAACGAAGGGAGGCAGCCCCTCAAACAATTTGAAATTCTGTAAAATTTTGACCATAAGTCTAAGACTGAATCCGAGGCTAAACGGAGTACTTACAATAAAATCTCAGAGACTTCAAAAATTTCAATTCGAATTCAATACCAATTCTGATATCCGGTAGAGAAGGTCCAAGATTCAGTAGAAAAATTGATAAATTCTGTTAAGGATGTCTCTTAGTGATATGTCTAATTATTAAAAGGCAAAACAAAGTTGATTACAACAATAACAAAGTTGAACAATATAGTTAAAGGCAAAACAAATCTGAAATAGCTCCGCAAAATTTGAAAAAAAGTTGGTGATTTGGTTGAATTTCACACAAGATTTTAATTTTATTCCTCTCTTCCTTCCAGAATCCAAGCAAATTTTTTGGAACAGATATGGTAAAATGCGAAATTCGTTAACTTTGCATTTTCGTAGTTTGGCCAAATCGGCCCAATTTAAACTAAGAAAATAAAATTTGTTTCTCACCTAAAACAAGTTATTCGCTTATCGAATTTACGGCTTTTGCATTGGTTTGACCTATTTATTTTTCATCTTTTTTCGCCAAAGTTGAACAGTGAGCAATAAAATAAGCAAAATATAACCTTGGTTGCAAGAGTTCAAAAATAAATTCAGATTCTTAGAAATATTCTTATCTTAGAATTATTGATCTGAGGAAAAGATTTCATCTACGTTTAAAAACAACAATAATGATTGAAGGTATTATCCTCCCAGTTTTCAGTATGCATAGTTCGAAAGAAATCAAAACTGTTGTGGTTTTTTCAATACTATGATATATCCAAACACTTTAAATCTTTTGTTAATACATGACACTGTGAGGTCATTTTATGAAGGAAGAAAATTCTACGGAAAAGGTCACTTTGTAGTCCTCGAAATTCCAAAATTAAAATAAAAAAGAGAAAATTTTGTAATTAAATCAAGGAGGTGCAGTTAAGGGGGGTGGGGAGGGAGGACTCCCCCAAAAGTTCTAAGATGTCAGTGTACAGCTGACACCTTGGAATTCAACTTGTAGTTTTAGTTTAATTAAGCTTATGTGTCAGAATTCGTTTGCACCACAGTATATATAATAGCAGTACGATCTTTCCCTATTTCACCCATTATAAAACCCCGGACCGAGGTGCGATTGCTCCAGAGAATGTATAAACCGGTATAAACATAAGCGACATTAGATCTTTTCACGGGTAGACAAGTCAGATCTCTCTTGAACGCAAAACTTGGCTTCAACGTTGGAACACTAATTTTGAAGAAACTAATTTTAAATTAATTTATTCCAATACATACATGAAAATCAGTAATTAGTAGTGCAACGTTATTATTAGATGTTTTTAGGAATTAAAAACATTCCCAACGTCACCCGATCAAAATTTTTAGATAGCCATTTTGTTCAGTATGGTCGAAAATATGATAACTATGTCTTTTAGGATGACTTAATCCCCCAAAGTTCCCGGGGGGAGGGCTGAGAGTTATGAACTTTACCCAATGTTAACATATAGTATTGGTTATTGGGAAGTATACAGACGTTTTCAGAGGGGATTTTTTCTGGTAGTGGGGGGGGGAGGGGGTGGGGGATTTTGTGGGAGGATCTTATCATGAAGGAAGTTTTCATGGGAGCAGGGACATTGCTATGAAGGGGGCGCCGGATTTTCAAGCAACATTTAAAAAAAGATCCGAAATTATATATAAAAAAAACAAGTTTTTTAACTGAAAGTGAGGAGCAACATCAAAACTTAAAACGACAGAAAACATTACGTATACGATTGGGTTCATCCCATAGTCAATACCTCGCTCTTTAAGCCAAAGATTATTTAGTACTTTCGTAAGAGCTATTTATTCTAATTAACGGCATTTGTGATTAAGGGGTCATTTTTAAAGAATTGGAACAAAATTCGAACTTTAGCTTAAAGAGCAAGGTATTGACTAGGGGGTGAACCCTCTAATATACGCATTAAAAATATAAGAATATAGAGGTTCGTTACGTAAGTTAATTCGTAAGTTACGTATATTTATTACTAATAAAAACGCTAGTAAATAAAATTAAACAGGTTTCGAGAAAGCCATTTAACCAAATAAAAGTGAAATTAATATTCAATTTTTTTTTAATTATTCATGTACGGTGAGCCAAAATCAAAACCTGCATTAATCCAAAAACGTTCAAAAATTAAATAAAAAAAAAACAAGTTTTTTTTAGGCTAACTGAAAGTAAGGAATGACGTTAAAACTTAAGAAAAATAGAAATTATTCCGCATATAAAAGGGGATGTCCCCTCCTCAACGCCTCCCTCTTTACGCTAAAGATTGATTTTCTCATGAATCTATTTTTTTACACAATAAAAAACGTTAGAATAAAGAGAGAGACGCTGAGGAGGGGACAGCCCCTTTCATATACGGAATAATTTCTGTTCGTTTTAAGTTTTAACGTCATTCCTTACTTTCAGTTAAAAAAACCTTGTTTTTTTTTATTTAATCTACCACAAAGAGGAGTAGTCCTAAATCCATCAGCACCTCATAAAGACCTGAGTGTACTTTGTACTTTACTAAAAACAAAACAAAATTAAACCTTTTTTTCCTTTTACGACGTTGAAAAATAACAACTTATTGAAATTTTTAGGCACTATACATTAAACTGTCAATCCATATTCATTTGTTCTTTTTAGAAATCCTTGCTATTATGTTTTCTTTTGAAGTTTTGAGAAACAAAAACACGTAGCCCAAAATAAAATATTTTCTTCAATAAAGTGCAAATTAGCTCCAATAATAATAATAATTTCAGAATAAGTTTTTCTTTTAATTAATTTCTGTCCTTTTTAATTGATATAGTCATTTTTATTGGTTAAGAAAATAATATTTTTAGATCTTTTCATTTATATCCATAAGAATCAAGATTTTGCTAAATAAAAAAACTATATGTTGGACAAAAGTTTACAACAAATTTTAATAATAGTTGAACCATAAAGATTGAACCAATGGGTACGGATATAATATTCAAATAAATATGTTTCAAATCCACAAGTTTTTTTAGGTTCTATAATGCTGAAGGAATTCAGACCCCATCATCTTACAACCTCGAATATACAAAAATATCAAACAATCATTGCTCTCAACATGCCCTGATAGTTTTAAGTTAATTATCTTAACCTTTCCTGAAATATTGCAGATTCACTCTTTTGACAACCTTGGATGCACACAGTTTGTTTTGATTTAATTCAACTTACCACTGAACTTGACCTAACAGTTCCGACGTAATGTCCTTATTTTTTCTTTGGATATTGCACAGACACTCTGATGACAAGCTGAACACGCATAGTGTCTTTAAATTTATTTTTACATCCCCCTAAGCTTTCAATGAAATCAAAAAATTAATACCCATTCCGTATCTGAGACATTGTAATAATCGCAAGTACTCGCATTCACTATGGCGATTAGTCGCAGTCTCGGTCACAAGTAGTTGCAGTCGCAGTTGTAAGTAGCTAAAAATGCAAGTATATTTTGCAGTTTCAGTCATATGTAGACGCAATCACAGTTCCAAACAATCGCAGTCACTGCCATACGTAGTTAGAGTTGCGGTTGAAAATAATCAGAGTCACCATGAGTCGCAGTCACGAGTGCTTGTAGTAACAAGCAGTCACAGACAGAATTAGTCAACGTTGCCTTCGCAAGCAGCAACAAATTGTCGCAGTCACAAGTAATTGCAGTAGCAGTCGCAAGAATTCATGGTCGTAAATAGTCGCAGTCAGAAGTTGTCACAGTAGCAGTTGTAGTAGTATTAGCAGCATATGTAGCAGCAGCAGAAACAGTAGTAGAAGTAGCAGTAGCATTTGTAGCATCCCTGAACGTTTCAATTTAATAACGTCAACCATTCCTGAGATATTTCTGTTCGCCCTTTTGACCACATGCATGCATGTAGTGTGCTTGGATCTAGTTCAACATCCACTTCAGAATTTCCTGAAAGTTTCACCTCAATGCCCACAATCATTCCAGATATGATGCACATGCAACTTTTTAACAACCCTATTTAGTTAAATATCCTAATCAATATGCCTTGAAAGATTCAACTTAATAACCTTAGCCGTTTCTGAGATATCACAACTACGCTCATTTTCCAATTGAATGAGCCCCTTTTCAAGTTTTTACGACAACTCTATCATTAAAAATCTTATATGCCCCAAGGGCATACCTTACAGACTTTGCCCTAGGGACTCTGGGGGATTTGTCATCCTTAAATACGCCATTACGCCATTAACATGCATTGTATTTTTTTATTTGGTTCAGCATCCCCAACAACAGGCTCTGAAAGCTCCAAAAAGACGCCCTTAGCTGTTTCTGGGATATTGCTTATACGCCCTTTTGACAATCTAGACATACATAGTGCGTTATGATTTTGTTTTACACCCCCCTCAACTTTCCCTGAAAGTTAAAACTTAATACCCTATTCTGTTCCTGAGATATTGTATCTACGCCATTTTGACAACCTGAATACACTTAAACCTTTTCGATTTAGTTCTATAGTAGCAGCAGTGGTAATAGTAGTAGTACTAGCAGCTGTAATAGTAATAGCCTGGAGTTTTCAACTTAATAGCCTCTTCCGGTCCCGAAATAATGCTGATACACCTTTAAGACAACCTGCATGCACCTAGTGCCCTTTTGTTTTGTTGAAACTGATTAAAAAAATACTTAGCTAACATTAATTATGTATCCACCCCGGAGCAGTAGTATAGTAGTTAATTAAAGAAGACAATTAAAAGGGCGACATATGCCATTTTGGTCAAAAATGAGGAATACCATGGTAAAAAATGTCATGGGTAAACTCAGCA
This sequence comes from Artemia sp. Qi Xiang Cuo, assembly GCF_049724085.1. Lineage (NCBI taxonomy): Eukaryota > Metazoa > Arthropoda > Branchiopoda > Anostraca > Artemiidae > Artemia > Artemia sp. Qi Xiang Cuo. The sequence continues at coordinate 42,574,078 of NC_142806.1, forward strand.
CAAGAAATTGAATGGTGCGGTCATTATTGTCTTATCTCGTACTGTTACGCCATTAAGTGGCGTATGTCTCTGTTTTGTCTGGCTCTGTTGCAATTCAGAATGACTGAAGAGGATTATCTTATGGGGCTATAACATGGAGACCTGGCATTTGTCTCCTTTTCGTCAAGGAAAAACGAGACTTTTACTCCCTTTTTGGTAGTTCAATATTTCCCCCGGTGCACCCAGAAAGTTTCAGCTTAATGCTCTAAGCCGTTCTTGAGATATTGCTGATAAGCTCTTTTGATAAACTGGACGCACATTGTTCGTTTTGATTTAGTTTGGTCCCCCCTCGACATTGGCCCCCCCAGACAGTGTCACCTTAATACCTTCAGCCTCAGTAATTGATGCAGTCGTAGTATTAGGAGTCAGTTCATTCAATGCACCCGGAGTAGTAACATCCCTGTGCGAGCGCTGTGTAAAATTTGCTGTGAAATATCTTGGGCGTTCGCTTATCGATCTATTTGAAAATTATAAACATTATTGGATAGAACAATACAAAAAATTATTTGATAAGTTGACAAGTGAAGTGCCTAGTGAATTATCTTAGGCGTTCGTTTATCGAGCTATTTGAAAATTATAAACATTATTGGATACCAATATGGTTAAGAAAAGCGGAAAGCGATCAAGACAAAGCGATTTGGACGAGTCTAGAGGGTCCACGGAATCGACTGATAATGTTTCAAAGTTGGATAAAATCCTTGCAAACGTCGAAGAAACTAAGAATGATATCTCGGAAATAAAAAGGGAAATCAGTGACATTAAGTCTGGTTTAGCGTCCCTAACGTCTCGTGTTGAAGATTTGGAATTAGCAAAAGTGACCCAGGGAAATGAATTATCCAGTATTAAGCAGGAAATATCGGCACTACGTAAACAAATTGCAAAGGAACCCGGTTTTGGTGAGTTAGCTACGAGAGTCCTTGTGGTAGAAAACACGGATAGAAGAAGGAATATTATTCTATGGAACATTAAAGGTGAATCTAAGTCAAAAGCTAAGGATCATGTTAACGCCTTACTTTCCCAACATCTTGGGATTAATACCCAATTTGAACTACTTGAGTTTACGGATCGATTTATCAAAATCCAGCCCCAGGATGATAAGGACAAATTCTGTATCCTTCAGGGAAACAAGAAATTGCGTGAAAACCCGTTCAGAAGAGTAGCCGGAAGTGAATCTCCCTATGTATATATAACAGATGATGTGACAAAAGGTGTTCGTGACATTCGTAAATGCCTGAAAGTCAAACAGAAAGAATTGAGAGAAAAGGGAGTCAGTGCTTGGATCCCCCCAGTCGTCCCTCCTGCATTATGCTTGATTGAGAATGAGCTAAAAGTGAAGCTTAAATGGTATAATGTCGTATAAGTCAAATGCATAAAAAATGTATCGGAAGTGGATTAAAGTGGTTTTTTAGTATGTTTGAGTGGATTTATGATTGTAGTTAGCTGTGATTTAGCTCAGGTATCCATGATTAAATTGCGCTCGCCTTCGGGTGATGATAAGGATAATGGTTAGAGTGAGTATGATGTCAAATATTGTTTATGTATTACTTTTTTGTTCTTATTTTTTATTTTCGAAATTTTTTGTTGCCTTTTATTTTTTTTCTTTCTTTTTTTTATTTATATCGGCTCACGGAGATGGGATGCAAAATTTTTGTTGAGTTTGGATTATGGATGAGTTAAGTTTTGCAGAAATTCCTGCTGGTAGGTTGGAGGAACTTAAAAAAATCCTCTTGATATTAATAATTTTTTTTATAGATTTTTGTCAAAATATAAGTTTTTTCAAAATCTTTATCATGCACATAAAAAAAAATATTTTTTGGTCATTATATGCCGCATTTAAATAAACAACTTTAACAACTGTCATTCTGTACGTTTAGAGGATTAAATAGCAGCTCAAATTGTGTGCAGGATTTTCTTAAAAGGTCGTCAACAGATGTTTTAGGAATTTGTGAAACATTTCTTGATACCTTTCAAGGTACCTTTTAGTACCTTTCAAGGAGGCACACTTGTGCCTCTATAGAGAGGCGACCCACCACAATGTTAAGCGATTTCCGGTCCTAGCGGTCGCAGAGAGACAGCGGTGATCGCATTTTGTAGCCCAAGCTCCAACTAAGAAACGCGCAAAATTTCACCCCCTCCGACTTTATCTTCATGGATAAAAGTGGGCCGGAATTTTCGACCCTCCGACCACAGCCCCCCCTTTAATGTTGTCCGATTAGGCTGAAATTTAGAGGTTCAGCTTTCCTAGGGCCCGGGAGCTTATCCTCGAAATTTCAGCTGAATCCGATCACTCCTTCCCTGTTTTCCGAAAAACAAATATAGCCATTTAAAGTTCATTTCTCTTTTTTTTATCAGCCACGCCTACAGGCCATAGTTGGCAACGAATCCGGGTGAATGAGGACTCAATCGAAGCGGAATTCGACCCAGCGGGGCCTTTTGATATTTTCAGACCGAAAAAATTATCCCCCGAATTTTACATTTACAAAAAACCTCGTTTTCCTATAAGAGCCCATGTTAATTTTTCCCACTACAGCCCCCCTTTAACGTTGTCTGATCGGGCTGAAATGTAGAGGATAAGCTTTCCTGGGGCCTGGGAGCTTATCCTCAAAATTTCAGCTCAATCCGATCACTCCTTCCCTGTTTTCCAAAAACCAAAAATCAAGTTTTGTAGGGATTTACTTGCGTCAAAAATAGATTCCACATACTAAAAATACAAGTACAATTGTGTCTCTTTGGTACAGCGGTCAATACTCCTGACTATGAGGCAGAACACCCGGGTTCGATTCCCTGTCAGAGAAATTTTTTTATATGCTGAATTTAAAGTTTAAAAAACAAACTCAGTTTCTATTTAAATTATTTGAAAAAAACACGTTTTCTAAAGAGTTAAAGAGGCTGAGTTACAAGGTCGACCCTTAAAACGTAAAGGGATTAGGAGGCACAGTTGGGGGGCTGTTAAAGAGGCTGAGTCACAAGTTCGAACCTTAAAACGTACAGTGATTAGGAGGTGCAGTTGGGGGGCTGCCGCCCCCAAACCCCCGCTTCTGTATATGAAAGGGGCTGTGCCCTCCTCAACGCCTCGCTCTATACGCAAAATTTTGACTGTCTCCCAATTCTTTTTTTTAAACAATAAAAACATTACAGTGAAGAGTGATGCTTTGAGTTTATATTTAATTTAAATCTTGAAAATTAAAGTAAGTTTATTTTCTAAATACAATATTTTAAATACTTTGGCTCAACAGGTATCTCCAGAAGAAAATCAAAGTCGGGCTTCAGGTTACGCGTAAGTCTCATGTGCTTTGATAACATGGGGCCTGGAAGTTGGAAACTTTATTTGTTGAAATTCCCTAAAAGCAAAGTATTTAAAAATTATATTAGATCGAAATAGTCATCTCAACCTGACAAGACCGACTGCAAGCTTCCAAAAATTCCAGCAACTTCCCAGAAGTTTTTTTTTGTCGAAAAACAAAAATCTTACTTTGTATTTGCTTGCCTCGAAAATACATTGCAGAGACTTTGACAAAAAGCCGTTGGGTTTTTCTGTTGCCGAGCTAATAAAAATAAAGATCGTCAGAGAATATGGTGGGGAACATCAGTACTTCTACCATCAGAATATTAGTTGAATTAACGATGCTTTGTATTTCCAGACATACAAAGATTACATTCCCTATCTAGCGTAAAAGTTTAAAAAATGTACAAGTATCAAGATTGAACGAATCCCAATTTCGGCAAAAGGCTTCTTGAAAACACCCTGCCGAGAAAGAAAAGAATAATACACAATCATCTAACAGTTAGTCAAGCAATAATAAGTAATAAACTGTACAAAAACGTGCAGAAATTATTTGAAAAAAACTACGTTTTATAAACATTTAAATAGGCTGAGTCAAAAGTTCGAACCTTAAAACATACTGGTATCAGGAGGTACATTTGAGGGGCTGCTGCCCTCCAAATATCTCGCTTTCGCAGCCTTTAAATAAAAAAAAAAATTTTACACTGAAAGTAAGGAGCGACATTGAAACTTAAAACGAACAGAAATTATTCCGTATAAGAAAGGGGCTGTGCCCTCCTCAACGCCTCGCTCTTTACGCTAAAGTTTTTATTGTTTAAAAAAAGAGTTGTGAGAAAGTCAAACTTTAGCGTAAAGAACGAGGCGTTGAGGAGGGCACAGCCCCTTTCATATAAGGAATAATTTCTGTTCGTTTTAAGTTTTAATGTCGCTCCTTACTTTCAGTTTAAAAACTATTTTTTATTTAAAGGCTGCGAAAGCGGGGGTTTGGGGGCGGCAGCCCCCAACTGTACCTTCTAATCCCTGTACGTTTTAAGGTTCGAACTTGTGACTCAGCCTCTTTAACTCTTTAGAAAACGTAGTTTTTTTCAAATAATTTGATAAAGGAGACATTACGAGATTCCTCTCTTCTCCTTTGTATAAAATTTATGTATATGTTTTTGTTAAATAAAGTCAAGTCAAGTCAAGTAGTAGTAGTATTATGCCAATACTGTTTTTTGGTTGGTTCAAGATCCCTCTCAACATGCCCTAAAAGTTTCAACTTCATGCCCTAACCCGTTCTTTGGATATTTCTGATAAGCCCTCTTGACAACCTGCATGCATATAGTGTACTTTGATTCAGTTCAACATCTTCCTCAGCATTCCCTGAAAGTTTCACTTTAGTACACTTAGCATTAGTAACAGTTGAAATAGCGGCAGCAGTAATGCTATTACTAGTAGTAGCACGCAAATACCGGCTTTTCGTTGTTTCGACACCCCCCCCCCCCCACATGTCCTGAAAATGTCAACTCAAAACTTTAGGCCTTTCCTGAGATTAATTAAAGAAACTTTTTCCAAAAAATAAGTTTTTCAAAGATAAGTAAAGAGCTCCATTAAACAAAAAATGAGCAAAAATCAAATCAAATAATCTACCAAGCGTGAAACTACCACAAATCAGCATTGATAAATAAATAAAACCAAAACGAACAGAAATTACAATAAATAACCGAGTCAAACTCAAAACGAGGAGAAATTAACCTAAGTTGGGTTCAAAACTCCTATGCCTTCCAAAGGCCAGAACATAATTTGCACTTTATTGCAAAAATATATCAATGTTTTTACTTTCATAACTTTAATAAATCAAATAATATTAACATTTTGATTACTAAATATCAGTATATGTATATTAAACTGACAATGCACATTCATTTGTATCTATTTGTATGATGGAAAAAAAAATTCAGCAATTTTTAACAACATACGCCCTTTTAAAAATCTGGACACAAATAGTACCGTTTAATTTAGTTTCATACCTCCTCTAGTTGACCTGAAATGGAAAATTTGATACCATTCGCAAAAAAAAAATCTGTTTACTTTCTTTGATAGCTTGGATACACTTACGCTATTTGATTTGGATAAGTTTTAAGAGGAGAAGTAGCCCCTTAAGTTTGAACATTATATTCCTAGTCGTTTTGGGATGTAAAAGAGATGCCTTATTGGGGATAAGCATTTAAACAGTACATTTTGACTTAATCTCAAGGATACATATAATTTTTAACATAATGCAAAGGTAGATTATAGGGTGTGGGAGGGGGACTAGTTTCCGTCTAATCACCTTTAACTATAAAAAAGTGCATTAGTCCTTTCTATTTTCAATCAAATGAGCCCTTTTCAAAGTTTCTACGACAACTCCTTTGATACGAAGTGCCCTGGTCTAAACAACAAAAAAATAATACATTATACCGACTTCGATCTTTACTATAAAAATGTCAAGCCTTCCAATCACTTTCGACTATTAAAAAGGGTACTAGGCCTTTCGATTTTCAATCGAATGAGCCCTTTTTGAGCTTCAACGACAACGCTTTCTATAAACACCTTATATGTCCCCAGGGCATAAATTACAACCCTTGCCCTAAGGGCTGTTAGGGTGGTTGTCATCCTGTAAGACCTAATTTCCAGAACTTTCAACTACGTTAAACAAAATGGCTATCTAAAAATTTTGATTGGATGTTTTTGGGGAAATGGTGGGCGTGAGAGGGCGTCAGTCACTCTACAATCACTTCCAACAATAAATTATGCACTAGCCCTTTCAATTTTCTATCAAATGAGCCCTTTTGAAGTTTCTACGACAACACTTTCAATAAAAACCTTATATGCCCCCAGGGCATAACTTACAACCCTTGCCCTGAGGGCTGTGGGGGGGGAGGGGTTGCCACCCTCAAAGACCTAATTTCCAGAACTTTCTACTACATTGAACAAAATGGCTATCTGAAAATTTTGATTGGATGTGTTTGGGGGAAAGGTAGGCGTGAGAGGGGGGTTAGTTACCCTCCAATCACTTTCGACAATTAAAAAGAGCACTAGCGCTCTCAATTTCCAATTGAATGAGCCCCTTTTGAAGTTTTTACAACAACTCTATCTATAAAAACCTTATATGTATCAAGGGCATAACTTACAACCTTTGCCCTGGGGGCTCTGGGGGGGTTTGTCATCCTTAAATACATAATTTCCAGAACTTTCAACTACGTTGAACAAAATCTCTAAGCTTTGATTGAATGGTTCTTAGGGAAATGGCGGGCGTGAGAGGGGGGTTAACTAGTCTCCACTCACTTTCGACTACTTAAAAGGGCAATTTCAATTTCCAATCGGGTTGCCCATTTTTGAAATGTAGGTAAAAACCATCTAAATAAACTTCATATGCCCCTAGGGCATAACTTACAACCCTTGCACTGAGGGGGTTATCTTTGTAACAAACCTAATTTAAAGAACTTTCAACAGCGTTGAACAAAATGGATATCTCAAAATTTTGATTGGATGTGTTTGGGAAAATGGTGGGCGTGAGAGGGGGGTTAGTTGCCCTTCAATCACTTTCGACAACTAAAAAGGACACTAACCCTTTCAATTTCCAATTGAATGAGCTCTTTTAAAAGTTCCTACAACATCGCTTTCTATAAAAACCTTATATGCCCCCAGGGCATAACTTACACCCATTGCCCTGAGGGCTCTGGGGGGGGGGGCATGTCATCCTTAAAGACCTAATTTCCAAAGCTTTTAACTACGTTGAATAAAATGGTTATCTAAAAGTTTCAATTGGAAGTGTTTGGGGAAAACGTCGGCGTGAGAGGGGGGTTAGTTGCCCTCAAATCACTTTTGACTATTAAAAACGGCACTAGCCCTTTGAATTTTCAATCGAATGAGCCCTTTTTCAAGTTTCTTCGACAAGATTTCAATAAAAACATTATATGGCCCAAGGGCATAACTTATAACCCTTGCCCTGAAGACTGTGGGGGAAGTGTCCTGCTCAAAGGTATAATTTTCTGAACTTTAAACTGCGTGCAACAAAATTGCTATCTCAAAATTTTGACTGGATGTGTTTGGGGAAATGGTGGGCGTAGAAGGGGTGTTAGTTGCCTTCCAACCCCTTTTGACTATAAACAAGAGTACTAGCCATTTCAATTTCCAATCGAATGAGGTCTTTTTGAAATTTGTGTGAAAATACTTTTTACAAAAACCTTACTGGCCCCCAGGGCGTAACTGGCAACCCCGAATTCGAGGGCTATGGGGGGTTGTCATCTTTAACGACCTAGTTTCCAGAACATACAGAAAAGTTGAATAAAGTAACTATCTCTAAATTTTTATTGGATGTGTTTGGGGAAATGGTGGGCGTGAGAGGGGTGTTAGTTGTTAGTTGCCCACCAATCACTTTCGACTATTAAAAAGGGCACTAGCCATTAGAATTTCCAATCGAATGAGCCATTTTCGAAGTTTCTACGACAACACTCTCTATAAAAACCTTATATGCCCCCATGGCATAAATTAAAAACCTTTCCCCGAAGGATATGGGGAATTTTCCTTCTCAAAAAACATATTTTCTATCTGAAAATCAAGTACACTGCACAAAATGTCCATATCCAAGTTCTTACTGGAAGTTTTTTGGGAAATGGTGGGCGTAGATGGGTTGTTAGTTGACTTCAAAGCTCTTTTGACAATTATAAAGGATACTAGCCAATCCAAATTCCCATGTAATTTGTCCTTTTCGAACTTTGTACGACAACTCCTTTGATACGAAGTGCCCTGGTATGGAAAAAAAATAATACATTGTGCCAACATCGTTCTTATATGCCCCCTGGGCATAACTTAAAACCCTTGCCCTGAGGGTTGTGGGGGAGTGTCCTCCTCAAAAACATATTTCTTATACTGGAAATCAAATACGCTGAAAAAAATGGCTATATCAAAATTTTGATTGGATGTGTTTGGGGAAATGGTGGGCATGGAAGGGGTGTTAGTTGCCTTCCGACCACTTTCGACTATTAAAAAGGGCACAAGCCACTCCAATTTCCAATCGAATGAGCCCCTTGCGAAGTTTCTATGACAACTCCTTCCATATGAAGCGCCCTGGTCTAAAACCAAGAAAAAACAAATATTAATACATTGTGCCAACATCGTTCTTTACTTAGGCAGCGCTATTGTGCTGCCTATGATTTTATTGTTACTTCGTTTTGACAACCTGAATTCAAACAGTTTGTTTTAATTTAGTTCCACATTCCCCTCAACATGTCCTGAAAATCTCACCTTAATACCCTTAGCCTGAGTAGTAGTAGTAGCATTAGCGGGAGTAGTAGTAAGTAATAGCAGCAGTAGTAGGAGTAGTTGGTTGTAGTAGCAATACTAGCAGTAGTAGTAGTAGCATTCACATAGTGACATTTGATTAGTTCATTATCCTCCTCAACAAGCCCAATGGTTTCAACTTACTACTGTAATCAACTACTAAGATATATTTGATACACCCTCTTGACAACCTGCATGCACACAGGGTGTTTTGATTTAGTTAAAGATTCCCTGAAATTTTCCTTTTAATACCCTTAACCTCAGTATTAGTAGTAGTCGTAGCAGTGGTAGTATCCAGATAGGGCCTTTTATTTAGTTCAACATCCCCCTCAAGATGCCTTGAAAGTTTCAACTTAATAACCTAAGGTGGTCCTGGGATATTGATGATACGCCGTTTTGATCACCTGCATACGAAGAGGGTGTTTTGATTTAGTTAAACATCCCCTCAAAATACCCTGAAATTTTCACATTAATACGCTTAGTCAAAGTAGTAGCGAAGTAGAAGTAGTAGCAGTAGTAGTAGTGGAAGTAGTAGTAATATTAAGTAGAAGTAGTAATAGTAATATTAGCATTAGTAGTAGCAGCAGTAGTACCTAAGTCATTCTTGAAATATTGCTGATACACTTTTGTGAGAACCTGCATGAACATAGTGTTTTTGAATTAATTCAACACACCCTTCAATATTTCGTGAAAACTTCAGCTTAACACCCTTAGCCGTTTTTGAGAACCAGTATCAAACACACTGTCTTTTCTCAATACCAAATCCTATATGCAAACAATGGGCAAACTGTTTAACTTGCAGTCCTTGCCCCAAGGGCTGTGGAAGGTTATATCATCTCCAGAAGCATAGCTATTGGACCTTTCAACCATACTGAACAAGAAAATATCTCAAATTTTGATAGGATGTTATTCGGGGAGGGCATTGAAAAATCGCTCAAACTATAGACGGCCCAGTAATTGGCAGGAAACCGATCGACAAATTGGTACATCCAGACGGCAATATTAAATAGCGTAAAGTAGCCTACCTTTTTAAGTATTCACAGGCAAACAGGTGACATCAACTGAAGCCTTTGGGATGAGCCTTAAAATTGCAAAATCCAAGGTTACGTGGGTGCTTAGACATCCAGAAACAAGACCTGTGCAAATAACCCTTAAAGGTAAAGCAGTTGGAAATATCGAATCCATTGTCTATCTAGGAACAGGAGCGTCCTGATGCTCATTTCATTGAGGGAGGAAGGCGATCTTCGTAAATTTTACCGAATCGCTACCTGATTTATGCCGAATTTTCTGCAGAAATCAAGAATTTTGCAAAATTTTGGGCGATTTTGTAAATTTTCTGCCGAAATTTACGCCATCGGCGAAAATTTTACCAAATACCAAAAACGTTGGGGCGGGGGTAGTGCGTCCCTCCCCCCTCGGGACACCCCTGCCTAGGAAGCTGAGTTGCTGAAAATAAAGAAAATAATTTTTTAGCTAGACGCACATCGAGTGCGTGAAAGATCTTCTTTTTCTTTGATGGCAAGCCTTTTGCAGTCCACTTTGGTCTCCTTTTGGCTGCATGAAGATTTTTCATTTGCTACTCTTACTCTTCATCAAGTTCAAGCAGGCTTTTAGCTTGATATGGCGAGAAGGGCTCTGGCAAATTGTGCTACACTATGGAGTAAATTGTGCTACATTATGAAAATATTGTATCTCTGATTCTGATTGGGGACATGTTCTCAAAGGTCATTAGCCAGGTCTAAAAATACGAGGAACTAAAAAATAAATCACTTACATCAGCAGGTGTTTTATAGGGTTGTATCCTGTCTGTAATAGTGGACATCCCATTTAAAAGATTAATGTAATAGCTCCAGCTTTTAGCCTGTCTTAAAGCATATTAAAATATCAAGATTTGAATAGATTGTTCACAGAATGAGACAGAATGTTGATGTTTCACCATATATTATCTCTTGTTTGGGAACCTCAGGTCATTAAAAAATGAAAAAATTATGCCGTTTGTAAGATTTTTGAACGATTTACGAGTACATAGCGTTCGATTTGTTTTTGTTTGTTTTTTGATGATAAGAAAAAACAGGTGCTTCTCAATCAAACAAGTCTCATGTTTTCATCAAAATTTCTGCTATTACTTTTAGAACTCTAATTAACACCTATAAGAATCAGATTTCTGGTAAATTTGTTTCTTCTAGTATATGCGCAATGATTTAGGCTAAGATGCAGGCAAATTAACACATATAGCCTAGGTGTTCACTAACTAGCCTAGATTATTTAAACAAGTTATAATGGAGCCTAGCATCTAGGCCCAGAGCTTAGCCTAAACCTAGGTGGGTAAGGTTTATGTTAATAGACTGTGAAGATCATGCCCTGCTACAAAATAATCTTCAACTGCTGGGTCAATGGGCTGAGGCTTGGCTTCTTGAATTCAATGTTGCCAAGTGCAGTATCATTCACTTTGGCAAACTGAATCCTTGCTGCTCTTATTTTTTCTTAGGCCACCCACTCTCCTCTATGTATAATGAGCAAGATCTTGGTGTCACTATTGACAATGAATTAAAATTCAGCACTCGTGTTTAGAGTTCTGCTGCTAAGGCTAGTTCAACCTTGGGTTTGATTAAGTGTACCATTTCTACTTGTTCTTCTAAAGTCTTCAGTCTTCTTTATAAGGGACTTGTGGATCCTAAGATTGAATTAAGAGTGTCACTTGCCTTCCCATATTTTAAAAAAGATATGAAAGTTCTTGAATCTGTACAGAAATATGCCCCTAAAGTGACATCTGGTATCAAGAGTTTTCCTACCTGTAAGACTATCAAAGCTGAATCTCCCTACTCTTGTATACTGGAGAAATAGAGGGGATGCCATTTTAACCTTTAAGTTATTGAGGGCTAATATTCTCCCAGCTATATTCCCTACTGTTAGTACCAATTCAAGAACTAGAGGTCAGGTGACCCCAACCTCTAAATATATCCAAATCAGGGTATATATTTGCACATTAGGGGGGTGAGGGCAAAATTTATTTGTGATGTAAATGAAGGTTATATTTAGAATCAGAATGCAATTTTGGTTGTATATTTGCACATTAGGGGGGGGGGGGTGGGGGTATAATATATTTTTTTTTAATGATAGAAAATGTAGTGGCAAAAATAAAAATTAAACAACTATTTACATGTTTGCTAAAAACAGAATTTTATTTGGTTATATTTAGGTTCAGATTATATTTAGCCCCTGTGCAAGAGAACTGGTCAAAGAATCCATGCTTGAGCAAACAAGAGAAACAGGAATGTGATTCTTTAATAGTTTGATGACCAAAAAAGGAAGCCTTCTTTGTATTTTAGGCTAACAGGGTAAGGTTTATATTAAAAGACTATTTAGGTAGCTAAGAAACAAACTTACCTCTAAAGTCAGAATTGCATCCTGTCTAACCTGCATTTTTGTTGGAAATGAACTTTACCCCCACATCTATATATACCAATTCATGGTATATATTTGCACATTAGAGGGGGGGGGGGTTAAAACTAATTTCTTATACAAATGAGATTTAAGTTTAAACTTTAACACCCCCCCTAATGTGCAAATATTTACCCTGAATTGGTATATCTGGGGGTGGGGGTAAAATTCATTTGCAGTAGAAGTGATTGTTACATTTGGAAAGAGCATTAAAAAGGCATTTAGTGGTATGTTTGGTAAAACTCTACTTTATCTACTTTTGGCTATCTTGGAAATGGGTTGGGTTAGGAAAATGGAACTTTCAGGGATGGGTCTACAGGTTAAAGTATGTCCAGGGAAGATACTACTACCTCTGCTCCTTCTCCCTCTAGAGCCTGATCTTTGATGGCCTTTAAAAATCTTTGTGCTATAAAAGTGAAATCTTGAAAAATAGATTTTATGCTGAAATGAAATGCAAAAAAAATTGTTTTCAGCTTCAAAACTTTGTTCAGTCCTAATTTATAAGATTTCAAAGATATGCAAATACATTTTCTAAGTTTTGAAAAAAAAAAAAAACATGAATATGGCTTAAAATTCTACTCAAATAACAGGAATTGCATTTTCAGAACTAAAACCAGAAAAAAAGAAACTGGTAACTGAAAATTAAGGTAAAATGTATATATATATTTCTAAATATAACCTTCATTTACATCACAAATAAATTTTGCCCTCCAACACTCATGTCTGTACAAGCCCTCACCCCTATTGGGTTTAGTCATCTCTACTTTGGCTAGAAGTAATAAAGCTTAAAGCTTGCTGGCTAGATGTACAGTTAAAATCAATTGAAAACATTGAAAAACAGGTCAAACTTTTAATAAAACAGTGAACTTTGCAACAACAACAAAAATTATTTTACAAATGATAATAAAAGTCCAAGTATAATGGCTTCACTTATGAAACAAAAAATTTTTTTGAAAGAAACAAAAAAATAGCTTAAATTCAATAGAAAAAAAGACACTAGCTATAAAAATAGCTATTCAAAAAAGAAAAGTAAAAGAAACTCATGTTTCATAAACTACAGTTGCCGTGTGTAAAAAATTCCAATGTGATTATTCATACACCAAAATGCAAGGCAGATTGACTGCTATATACTATTGTTTATGTTTGATAAATCTTACAGTGTGTATATTCTACCTATAACTTAGGTCAAATTAATTCAAATCAGATACAGGCTGAAAGTCTTAAATGCTCTCATGTTTGAAAAATTAAATAAAACTTTTCCTTTTGCTAATTGAACCTAAGTATGTTGATCTTTCCTTGACTTATTATCTGTATAAAATGTTTTTGTTTGTTAATATTTCTTCTATTTTTCTTCTATTTTCTTTTTTTCCTGTTTTTTAATCCTTTTTCAGTATTTCATTTATTCCAATTATAAATGGAATCTGTTCTAAGGTGTTCTAAATGTGTTCTGAGGAATTATCTAGATTGACATAGACTATGATGTAAACTATGAACATCTCATCTAATTTGACATAGTTTTGCCCAATCAATCAGGTCTGTGATCTAGTATTTGGATTGGTAGTAAAAACTTCGAGTTTTGTTAAACTTCTTGAAACCAAACTTAGTTAGTTGTATATATTTGTCAGAAAAATTTTGGTGGACATTCAAAACACTAATACTTAAGGCCTTCAGCTCCAAATTGCAAGGCAATAGGAAAATCCCCCTATCTCCCCCTAAAGGCTGATCACTATAATTCTATCCTTGGAAATATTTCAAAATTTTGTCACATGAATGTAGTTTCTAATCTCCCTTCCCAGAGATGGAATCCCCTTATTCTCCTCCTTCCTATGGCTGGACATGTGTGTATTTATGTATTGGTATATTTCAAGGTTTCTTTTTCAGAGCTTGTGTGCTGAGTGCAGACTTAAAAAATGGCTGAATTTAAGCCAGCAAGTACTGGTAGCAGTATTGACATGAAAGGCTATTTGCATAAGTGGACAAATTATTTGAAAGGATACCAAAAGAGATGGTTCGTTTTGTCAAATGGAGTGCTTTCGTACTACAGGTTGGTTTGTATACTTATGTAAAAATTCCAGGACATTTTATATTTTTTTTATTTTTATTTTTGCTAATGCTTTGTTTTGCTGTTCATTGAATACATAAAAAAAAAAATCAATTTGACTATATTTATACATATATATATATATATATATATATATATATATATATATATATATATATATATATATATATATATATATATATATATATATATATATATATATATATATATATATATATATATATATATATATATATATATATATATAAATATACATATATATATATATATATATATATATATATATATATATATATATATATATATATATATATATATATATATATATATATATATATATATATATATATATATATATATATATATATATATTGATGTATGTATGTATGTTCTTGAGAATGGCTCCATATTTTTTCGGGAAAATTGGTATCTTGGAATACTCTCACATAAAAAAAAACCCATCTAGATATGTCAGAAGTCTGAAATTTTTTTTCAGAGCCTTCATCTTGGTTTTTGCAAATGACATCATGTACTATGTTAGTACTTCATTTAAGCATTTCTTATGTAATCATATAAGCATTTTCTTATATGATGTCATGCATAGCATAAACAAGATTGTTGAGTTTCCAACACAACAATTATTTATATAATATAATGTTGGTTGGAGCGCCCAAAAAACGAAAATTTGCAATTGCAGTCATAGGCAGCGCAATAGCGCTGCGTAAGTAAAGAACAATGTTGGCACAATGTATTATTTATTTATTTTTTTTTTTTTTTTCTTGGTCTTAGACCAGGGCTCTTTGTATTGAAGAAGTTGTCGTAGAAACTTCAAAAAGGGCTCGTTTGATTGGAAATGGGAGTGGCTTGTGCCCTTTTTAATAGTCAAATGGAAGGTTGCTAACACCCCTTCCACGCCCACCATTTCCCCAAACACATCCAATCAAAATTTTGAGATAAACATTTTGTTCAGCATAGTTGATTTCCAGATAGAAATTATGTTTTTGAGGAGGACACTCCCCCACAGCCCTCATGGCAAGGGTTATAAGTTATACCCTGGGGGCATATAAGGTTTTTATAGAAAGTGTTTTCGTACAAACTTCAAAAAAGGCTCATTTGATTGGAAATTCAAAGGGCTAGTGCCCTTTTTATAGTCGAAAGTTATTGGAGAGCAACTAACCCCCTTCTCAAGCCCACCTTTTCCCCAAACACATCCAATCAAAATTTTGAGATAGCCATTTTGTTCAACGTGGTTGAAAATTTTGGAAATTAGGTCTTTGAGGATGACAACCCTCCCCCCCAGCCCTCAGGGCAAGGGTTGTAAGTTTTGCCCCCAGGTTTTTTATAGAAAGTGTTGTTGTAGAAACTTCAAAAAGAGCTCATTTGATTTGAAATTGAAACTGTTTTTTTCTTTTTTGATATTCAAAAGTTATAGGAAGGTACCAAACAGCGCTCCCACCCCCAATATTTACCCAAAGACATCCAACCATAGCTTTGAGATAGTCATTTTGTTTAAAGCAGTCGAAAGATCCAAAAATTATATCTAAGAGGATAATACTGCCCCCACAGCTCTCAGGGTAAGAGATGTAAGTTATGTCCTGGGGGCATATAAGGTTTTTATTGAATGCTTAATATAAGTTAAAAATTTTATAAAGTTAAAAAATTTAAAATTTTTTTAGAAATTAGGTGTTTGGGAATAATAACCCCCTCGGAGCCCTCAGGGCAAGGGTTGCAAGTTATACCCTGAGGGTATATAAGGTTTTTATATATAGTGGTGTTGTAGAAACTTCAAAAAGGGATCATTTGATTGGAAATTAAATAGGCATGTGCCCTTTTTAATAGTCGAATGTGATTGGAGGATAACTAACACCCTCCCACACCCACCATTTCCCCAAACACATCCAATCAAAATTTTGAGATAGTCATTTTGTTCGACGTAATTAAAAATTCTGGAAATTATGTTTTTGAGGATGATACTGCCCTCAGGGCAAGGGTTGTAAGTTATGCCCGGGGGCATATAAGTTTTCTTTTATAGAAACTTTTATCGTAGAAACTTAAAAATTGGTTTATTCGATTTGAAATTGAAACGGCTTTCGCTCGATTCAATTGCCGACGGTGATAGGATCGTAAATAACCCCCCTCTCACACTCACTTTTCTCCAAGACACATCAAATCAAAATTTTAATGTAGACCTTTTGTTTCAAATTGTTGAAAGTTCCGGAAGTTAGTTATTTGGGTATGACTAACCCCTCAGAGCCCTCAGGTCAAAGGTTGTAAGTTATGCCCTGGGTGATATAGGGGAGACCCGCCCACGTTCATCACTTTTTTATAAAATAATTTTTTCTGCTATGCTTGTCAACCTACAGTCAACTTTTTCTCACCAAAATGTACCTACACAGTCAGGACATCAAACGAAATTTTGATATTTTTGTAGCCTATCATTTATAGCCATAATTAAAAGAACAATGATCTTGGTCAGATATGGCGAACCTGTATGACCCCGGTATAGCTTCGCCATCCCCCAGTACTGGTTTGCCAAGCATTGAAAACAAGTTTTAAAAAGATTAGAAGAGCCACTCTCATTTAAGAATATGTTTAATACTCATCAGCTGTTGGTATAAGAAAACTCAATACAGGTAACTCATATTAAATTTGTCACATCACTTTATATTGTCAAGGAGGCACACTTGTGCCTCTATAAAGAGGTGACCCACCACAATATTAAGCGATTTCCGGTCCTAGCGGTCGCAGAGAGACAGCGGTGATCGCATTTTGTAGCCCAAGCTCCAACTAAGAAACGTGTAAAATTTCACCCCCCTCCGGCTTTATCTTCATGGGTAAAAGTGGGCCGGAAGTTTTAACCCTCTGACCACAGACCCACTTTAGCGTTATCTGATCGGGCTAAAATTTAAAGGTTAAGTATTAGTAGGGCTCAGGAGATTATCCTCGAAATTTCATCACAATTTGATTACTTCTTTCCTGTTTTCCAAAAAACAAATATAGCCACTTAAAGTTCATTTCTCTTTTTTTTATCAGCCACGCCTAGAGGCCATAGTTGGCATCGGATCCGGGTGAATGAGGACTCATTCGAACTGGAATTCGACCCAGCAGGGCCTTTTGATATTTCCAGACCGAAAAAATTATCCCCCGAATTTACATTTATGAAAAACCTCGTTTTCCTATAAGAGCCCTTGTTAATTTTTCCCACCACAGCCCCTCTTTAACGTTGTCTGATCGGGCTGAAATTTAGAGGATAAGCTTTCCTGGGGCCTGGGAGCTTATCCTCAAAATTTCAGCTCAAGCCGATCACTTGGTTTATCCTTCACTTGGCCGATATTTGGTTTTCCAAAAACCAAATATCAAGTTTTGTGGGAATTTGCTTGCGTCAAAAATAGATTCCACATACTAAAAATACAAGTACAATTGTGTCTATTTGGTACAGCGGTCGATACTCCTGACTATCAGGCAGAAGACCCGGGTTCGATTCCCTGTCAGAGGAAATTTTTTACATACTGAATTTAAAGTTTAAAAAAGAAACTCAGTTTCTTTTTTAAATTATTTGAACAAAACTACGTTTTCTAACGAGTTAAAGAGGCTGAGTTATAAGGTCGAACCTTAAAACGTACAGGGATTAGGAGGCACAGTTGGGGGGCGTTAAAAGAGGTTGAGTCACAAGTTCGGATCTCAAAACGTACAGTCATTAGGAGGTGCAGTTTGGGGGTTGTTGCCCCCCAAACCCCCGCTTCTGTATATGAAAGGGGCTGTGTCCTCCTCAACGCGTCTCTCTTTACGCTAAAGTTTTACTTTCTCACAACTCTTTTTTTAAACAATAAAAACATTAGCGTAAAGAGTAAGGCGTTGAGTTTATATTGACTTTAAAGCTTGAAAAATAAACTCAGTTTCTTTTTTAAATACAACCTATTAAATCCATCGGATCAACAGGCATCTCCAGAAGAATATCAAAGTTGGGCTTCAGGTTACAGGTAAGTCTCCACTGCTTTGATAACATGGGGCCTGGGAGTTTGAAACCTTAATTGTTGAAATTCCTAAAAGCAAAGTATTTCAACATTATATTAGATCAAAATAGTCCTCTCAACCTGACAAGACCGACTGCAAGCTTCCAAAAATTCCAGCTACTTCCCAGAATTTTTTTTGGTCGAGAAACAAAAATCTTATTTTGTATTTGCTTGCCTCGAAAATAGATTGCAGAGACTTTGAAAAAAAGCCGTTGGGTTTTTCTGTTGCCGAGCTAATAAAAATAAAGATCGTCAGAGAATATGGTGGGGAACATCAGTACTTCTACCATCAGAATTTTAGTTGAATTAACGATGCTTTGTATTTCCAGACATACAAAGATTACATTCCCTATCTAGCGTAAAAGTTTAAAAAAATGTACAAGTATCAAGATTGAACGAATCCCAATTTCGGCAAAAGGCTTCTTGAAAACACCCTGTCGACAAAGAAAAGAATAATACACAATCATCTAACGGTTAGTCAAGCAATAATAAGTAATAAACTGTACAAAAATATGCAGAAATTATTTGAAAAACAACTACGTTTTCTAAAGATTGAGAGAGGCTGAGTCACAAGTTTGAACCTTAAAATGTACAGGCATTAGGAGGTACAGTTTGGGGGCTGCCACCCCCCAAATCCCCCGCTTTCGCAGCCTTTAAATAAAAAAAAATTTAAACTGAAAGTAAGGAGCGACATTAAAACTTAAAACGAACAGAAATTATTCCGTATATGAAAGGGGCTGTGCCTTCCTCAACGCCTCGCTCTTTACTCTAAAGTTTTTATTGTTTAAAAATAAGAACTGTGAGAAAGTCAAACTGTAGCGTAAAGAGCGAGGCGTTGAGGAGGGCACAGCCCCTTTCATATACGGAATAATTTCTGTTCGTTTTAAGTTTTAATGTCGCTCCTTACTTTAAGTAAAAATTTTTGTTTTTATTTAAAGGCTGCGAAAGCGGGGGTTTGGGGGCGGCAGCCCCCAACTGTACCTTCTAATCCCTGTACGTTTTAAGGTTCGAACTTGTGACTCAACCTCTTTAACTCTTTAGAAAACGTAGTTTTTTTTCAAATATATGTGGAAAGATCGACACCGAATTTCAGCTTTTTTGATTGCCTTTTAGTCCCTCCGTATGAGATGGGTTGACCTAGTTTCATTTCCACTGATTGTCTCTACAAAAGCCTGTTCATCTGTATAAACAAACTTGTTTTGTTCAACCTTTCTGAGAAAGTTGACATCAAGATCATCACCATTGATTTCTAACACTGACGAAACATAGTATCCAGTGAGAATTAAATCACCGACTGTATTCTCTCCAGATAGTTCAGTTTCAGCCACCTCTTGCTGAATTCTTTCTTTGACTGGAGTATCTGTTAAGATTTATGTTTTCTTTCTATTTGTTCTTCTTTTCTGTTTCCTGGGGATCCTTTCGGCAATGGGAAAAGATCTATAATTTCTGAATAGCTGTCGTTAGCAGAACCAGATATTGTAACAGGTAGCTGTTCTGGACTCGCGTCTCTCAGTGGTGGTTCACTTGCACATGGTGCTTCTGAATATCGGGCAGAGTTAGCTTCTGAGCTGAAAGGACAGTGGCGGTACTTCTGGTCTATCGGAAACGGATGAACTTAGGTATTCGTGGTCTTGAAAAATTTTTGCGGTTGAATGGATGAATTCCTGTGCATCGGAACCCGCTGATTATGCTTTCTTGGGTAACAGCTTTGAAGTAAGATGAGACAAGAATTTCTGCAACATTAGCAATGGCTATGGTTTTGCATTTGTTTCTGCTCACAAAAGCTGCGGCTTCTCGATTGTAGTATGCCTTAATAGGAAACATAACTGAGCGATCCAGCGACAGCAGTTTATGAGTCGTATGTGGGGGCACGGTCAAAAGATTAGCACCATTTTCCTTAGCCAGCTCAAGCAGATCGCTAGAATATCTGGTAATATGATTGTCCAAAATAAGAAGAACAGGTTTTAATTCTGTTGGTGTTACATGACTAATAAAGTGGTTCAGCCAAATGACAAAGAACTCGGTCGTCATCCATCCAGAAGCTTTTTCATTTCCGAACCCAGTGATCCCTGGTGGAGCTCCCTTTAGTAGGATCTCAGGGCATGTTTTTCTGGGAAAAATCCTCATTGGAGGAACTGTATTTCTAATAGCGCTAACACAGATACAAAGCGTGATATTCTGCCCTCTTTCGGCAGACGTCACCTTTCCGACTTGTCTTTGGCCCTTCTCAGCAATGACAGTGCCTGGCTTGTGAACAGTCGATAATTCTGTCTCATTGACGTTCCAAATATTTTCTGGGCTAAAGCAGTGACGATCGTATAGAGTCCGAAGATTGTTAAAGAACTGCTGAACTGTAAAGCGGTTGAAGGCAGTAGCCCTTCCCAGACTGGTAGCTTCTGCCTGTCGGATTGTTAGCTTGGGGTGTCGCTGCATAAACCCTCGATACCAATCCTCTCCCGCAGCTTGATTTTTCTCACCAAAAGTCCATCAATCTGGAATTTTAAGCTGCTTTGACGTGGTGTATTTGTGACAAAGTTGACGTAGCTCGAATGGTGACAGCGCGTAATCCATATTGCATATAATTCGCAGGTATTTGACAAGAGCCCGTTCTTGTTCGTCGGTAAAAATTCTACAAGTGGCGTATCGTGGTGAAAAAAAGAGAGAGAGGCAAGCTTCCAACCTCCAGGCCGTTCTTGCTGATTCTTTTCACATAATCTCGTAAGGTTGCACGAGGAATCTGGCATTTTCTCGCAGCTGTTGCCTTTGGAACTTGCTTGTCGATGACTTCTAGCACAGCTTCACGAAACAGTTCTGGTTCCGCCGTACCTTTTTTCCTTTCTGTAGCAGGCTTTGGCGTTCGTATGATGTCTGAAAACAAAAGAAAACATACTATTAGTAAAATACAGAATAGTGCAACAATATGCTTGATGTAACATTGAAGACTTGTGTAGAAGAAGTTTACATGTCCGGTCTTAGATTTTTCAAAGTTTTAAGCCTTGTCTTTTGTCATGATGTATAACCTGCTTCTGTGCAGGTGAACTAATTCTGTGTTTATCTAAAGGCTCAATGAGACCTGGAATATTTTGGCATTAAAATGCACCCCTTGAAGCGTCTCCCTCCTTTCTTAGCTATAGAACAATCAGAGAAATCCATTGCAGAACTTTAAGCGCCTTTTTAAGTTTAGTAATTTTTCCGTTGCTGTTATTGGGAAACATACGGATATTTTTTGCGGGGAGTTTTGCAGGGGGGGGGGGACATTTTCTGGAGGAAATCTTAAGAAATTTTTTGGGAAGAATTACCCTGAATTGTTCTACAGTATTCTTTTTATTTGTCTTTCTTCTTCTTTGAATACGCAATTTTGCATACAGAGAGAATGAAGTGGTGGAATTGTCTGGAGGCAACTTTCAGTGGGGATCACTTTGTCTGGCAAGATTTTTCCGCGGGAAAATGTGGTTAATTTTAACAAGGATGCAGCAAGGTGCAACCTTCCTTCTTATTGCCCAAAAATGTTTCTGGTCTTTATTTTAATACTTTATATAACTAAAGTGATTTGATTCTTGATATAGTAATCTATTATTAAGAAGAAATGGTAGATCTGTGCATAGGAGGTGGGGGTGATAAGAAAAGGTGTACGTTTCAAAGGCTAAAGTTTTTCTCAGGAGTGATCGCGTCAAACCAAAGGTCCTAGGAGATCGAGAGAGGGCTCATTCGACCAAAAATGTTAAGTTTAAGAGGCTTTTTAAGTGACCAAAGAGAATAAAGGGTAACTGATTCCCCCCTTCTCATGTCCCTCTTTCCACAATTATTTGAAAAAAACTACGTTTTCTAAAGAGTTAAAGAGGCTGAGTCACAAGTTCGAACCTTAAAACGTACAGGGATTAGGAGGTGCAGTTGGGGCTGCCGCCTCCAAACCTCGCTTCCGTATATGAAAGGGGCTGTGCCCTCCTCAACACCTCGCTCTTTAAGCTAAAGTTTGACTTTCTCACAACTCTTTTTTTTAAACAATAAAAACTTTAGCTTAAAGAGCGAGGCGTTGAGAAGGGCACAGCCCCTTTTATCTACGGAAGCGGGGGGTTGGGGGGCGGCCGCCCCACAACTGTACCTCCGAATCCCGGTACGTTTTAAGTGTCGAACTTGTGACTCAGCCACTTTCAATTTTTAGAAAACGTATTTTTTTTCAAATAATTTCTGCACGTTTTTGTACAGTTTATAACTTTTTATTGCTTGACTAACTGTTAGCTGATCTTTTGAGGAGTTAAAGATGGGGGGCTGCCGCCACCCAAACCCCCCGCTTTTGAAGATTCTTGTGTTAAGGCTTTTTATTCCTGAATACTCAAATCAAATGCACAGTAAGATTTTTATCAGCCGCCCCAGGCCCCATGTTATCAAAGCAGTGGAGACTTACCTGTAACCTGAAGGCCGAATGTGATATTCTTCTGGAGACGCCTTTTGAGCCGAAGGATTTAATAGATTGGATTTAAAAAAGAAACTGAGTTTCTTTTTTAAACTTTAAATTCAGTATATAAAAAAATTTCTCTGACGGAGAATCGAACTCGGATCTTCCGCCTGACAGTTAGGAATAGCGACCACTGTACCACAGAGACATTACATTATGTTTATTCTGTGCGATGTATTTTTGATGCAAGCAAATACCCACAACATTTGATATTTGGTTTTTGGAAAACAGGGAAGGAGTGATCGGATGGAGTAGAAATTTAAAGGATAAGCTTCCAAGCCCCAGAAAAGTTAGTCCTCTAAATTTCAGCCCAATAAGACAATGGTAAAAGGGGGCTGTGCTGGGAAAAAGTAACATGGGCTCTAATAGGAAAACGAGTTTTTTCGTAAATATAAATTCGGGGGATAATTTTTTCGGTCTGAAAATATCAAAAGGCCCTAACAGGTCGAATTCCGCTTCGAATGAGTCCTCATTCACCCGGATCTGTTGCCAACTGTGGCCTGTAGCCGTGGCTAATAAAAAAAAAAGAGAAATGAACTTTTAGGAGATATAACTGTTTTTTGGAAAACAGGCACGGACCAATCAGATTTTTCCGAAATTTTGAGGATAACCTACTGGGCCCCAGGACAACTCAACCTTAAAGCTTCAGCCCGATCGGGCAAAGATAAAAGGGGGGCTGTGGTCGGAGGGTCAAAACTTCTGGCCCACTTTTACCCATGAAGATAAAGTCGGAGGGGGTGAAATTTTGCACGTTTTCTTAGTTGGAGCTTGGGCTACAAAATGCGATCACCGCTGTCTCTCTGCGACCGCTAGGACCGGAAATCGCTTAACATTGTGGTGGGTCGCCTCTTTATAGAGGCACAAGTGTGCCTCCTTGAAAGGTACTATGCGCAAACTGCTACTAATGCTACTACTGCTACTACAACTATTGCTGCTATGGAAGCTAACGGTAATAAGGTGAAACCTTCATGGAATATTTAGGTGAATGTTGAACTAAATAAAAACGAGCTATGAGCATGTAGATCTTCGACAAGGTGACAAAGTAATATCTCAAGAACGGCTCGCATTATTAAGTTAGAACTTTAAGGGTAAGCTGTGGCGGATTTTGAACTAGCCAGAAGGCACAATGTGTTTACTATTAACACTAGTGACGCTAAGGCTATTAAGGAGAAACTTTTATGGAACTTTCAGGGGGAGTTTCAGTTAAACAAAAAAACTATATGCATGCAGGTTTTCAAAAGGGCATATAAGCAATGTCATAGGTAGCGCTGTACGATAATAGCTAGCAATATCATTCGAGCTTTTAAAGGAGATAATTCGAATAGGAATTAAAAATTCTAGTGAATTTTTTAGGAGTAAAAAGTAATTGGAGGGCAAGTGGCCTTCCTCCCAGGAAGTAGGGTCAGAAGATTCTTTTGCTTGTCTTGTAATTTTTCTATGAGCAATAAGAACTTGTTCAACTTCTGGATTAGGGAGTGTGTGTGGTCATGCAACTCCCTACCAGGCTTTAATCAAGCACTCTAACTTTTGCCCTGCGCTGACCCTGATGACATCTATTGAGGTGACGCCTAGCACATTCGAAGCTCACCATTCCACCGGCAAAATTCTTCTGCTTCACATAAACAAAGCACACAGAAACAAAATTTTTCTGTCCCCGATCAGATTCAATCCAGTTCAGATGAGACATCTTTAGAAATACTCTCTGAACCCTCAAACAAAGCAGACTCTCAAAACTGTTCTGAGGAACTTGCAAAATGAAATTTTTCGGTGCATGAAGGGACTTCCCTTCCTAAGCCCCTCTCTCTTTGCGCTAAAGCTTGACTTTTTCCCAATTCTTTAAGGAAGACTTCATAAACATTAGGGACGTTTAATGGAAATGAAAATTTTTTCAAAGCAATAAAAACTTTACTGCAACGAGCAAGGGATTGAGGAAGGGGTAGCACCCCCATACAAGGCATAGTTTTGTCTTCCTCAATTTTCTTCGGTATTTTCTGTTGAAAAAAACCTAATGTTAAAATTTTAATTTCTGATCATTATTCAGATCATGCCGGAAATCAGGCTCCCTCCGAGGTGGCTTCAGGCACCTATCCTCACTCTCCACTCTGCACCCACTTACACTCCTTCATAACAGATCATTCGAAATTATGCCTCACTGTACACAATTTCATCAAACAAAACCTGAATCAACTTGGTCATCACTAGGACATTACTACCCACCCCCCTCCCGCTTCAGCACCCCTTTAGGTACCCCATACCCCATAAATGAGAAGGGCTCAAAACCCCTAAGCCTTCCCAAGGCTAGAACATAATTTGCACTGTACTGAAAAAAATACAAATGAATGTGCATTGTCAGATTAATATATATATAGTGATATTTAGTAATCAAAATGTTAATATTATTTGATTTGTGAAGGTTATGAAAGTAAAAACGTTTATATTTTTTCAGTAAAGTGCAAATTATGTTCTGGCCTTGGGAAGGCATAGGGATTTTGAGCCCTACTCGTGTTAATTTCTGCTCGTTTTAGTTTGACTCGGTTATTTATTGTAATTTCCGTTCGTTTCGGGTTTCATTTATTTATTGGTGCTGATTTGTGGTAGTTTCACGCTTGGTACATTATTTGATTGTATTTTTGCTCATTTTCGGTTTCATGGAGTTCTTTACTTTTCTTTGAAAAACTTGTTTTGTGGAAAAAGTTGTTTTAATTAATTACTATAAATGATGATTCTTTGGAACCAACATCTGAACTATCAAACGTGATAAGATGTGAAATTCAACAACCTGGACCATCAATTGCCACAACACCGATATTGACAGCTAAAGCAAAGGCCATTGCCAAATTGTCTGATGTAATCAAAAACCAAAAACGTGTCAAAATGAAAATGGAGAGCAAAGACACGGGTGATTAGAAGATATGCGGAAATGACAATTAGAGCGTGGTAAAAATGAAAATGAAGAGCAAAGACACACGCGGTTAGAAGACATATGACATCAAACAAGTGGGCAAGTCAAAAATGAAAATGAAGAGCAGCAAGTCAATGAAAATCAACCTGGACACTAAGAATCAAAACGTATCAGAATTGAAAATGATAGCAGTGATGATTGGGTTTGAAATTTTGACATGAATAACGTCATCAATACCTAACAGACCTATGTTAGAAAAACAAAGGTCGGTGATATGTATTTCATAATGACGAAAGACAAGCCGCGGGGAAACGAACCAAACAAATTGAAAATGATAACGATGATGATTGGATTTTGGATTTTGACATGGATAAGGTTATCAATACCTACCATACCTTTGAAAATCCAAAAATGGACTGGATAAATCGTTGGAAGAAAAAGAAGTTTTTGTCCCACCACCTGAACAATTAAAAGAAACAAAGGTGGTCGTCGATGCCTTCAATACCTTATAAAATCAAAAACCTGGACTAGATAAATCGTTGGAAGAAAAAGAAGTTCTTGTCCCACTATCTAATTAATTAAAAGAAACAAAGGTTCGGCAATATGTCTTTCATAATGACAAAAGACAAGCCGAGGC